>NW_024882359.1:0-197500 GCF_019059575.1 Amphibalanus amphitrite | reverse complement strand
CTGGCGGAACTATTAACCGCGCCCCTTTGGGGTCTGCTGAGCAGCGCGCCCCGTTTGGGGGGGCATTTTGCCCCCCCCCCCTAACCCGCGACCGCCTGGGGGGGTCGGATCCGACCCCCTCCGTTTTTCTTGAATAACTTATGAACCGCTTACGCTATCGACTTGAAACTTGGCTACCTTCTCCCCCATCAATTTGACGTCTTCTGTGCAATTTTTAAGAAAAAATTTCGATTTTTTTTTTAGATATATCGATTTTAGTGATGTAACTACATGGCGTTTTCAGTCAAAAAGTGGCAAATGTTTAAAAAATCGCCAAAAATCAGGGTTTAAAGCAAATTGCAAATTAAGGACATGAATAGACGCAGCTCAACGAGTTCTTTAAAATGGCTATCTCGGATTTTCTATAAAATGCGTTTTTCACTCCTAAAAATTCAAAAAACTATATTTTTTGGAAAACAGCTAATAAAATCCGAAATTTTGAGAATTTCCAAAAAACCGGAATATATGTTATGAAGCTCTATTAGAACATTAGATATCCCAAATTTCAACTTTCTATCTTGATTTTTGAGCCCCAAATTGTAAAAAATAGCTCCAACATGCATAGGGCATGGTGACGTCATAAGCATTTTCGTGAATTAGAGGCACTTCTGAACATTGCATGTGAAAACAAATGGCACCACTAGATTCCTGGGACAAAGCTCGTCTAGAAAAGTGCATTTTTTATGTTAAAAATAAAAAGTTGAAAAATTGACCTTTTTTCTTAGCCCTCGTTTAGTTATATATGGTATAAACGATTTTTTATGCTTTCAATGCACACTTATCACCAGCACAGTGACTTGGGGGTCACATATAACCATTACCATCGGATTCGGCGTGAAAAATAAGCCATAAAACATGTGTCGGACGCCCATGTAGCAGAAAGTGAAAACCGTGACCTTTCGTGACCTGACCTGACCTTGACCCGTACTTAGTATGACCCCTATACGCACATGGTACCTTCACTAGGTCTTTGATGTCATTTTTGGTGAGTTTCGAGCAGCAACTGTTGATTCCGCTGTCCGTAAGCCTAATCATGCAAAACCCCATAATTTGACCTTTGACCTGACCTTGACCCGAAAGTTGACCTCAATCTTAAAATCTTAAGAGTGCTTTGGGAAGGTCTCCGGCGGGGCTCGATGCGACCATTGGTTCTCGAGATAACAGGGGGGGGTCGGATCCGACCCCCCCCCCAGGCTGTCGTGGGTACGGAAATAGCCCAGGCGGTGCCGGGCTAATATATCGAGAACCTCGCAACATAGCGACAAGCAGCAAACGATGTTAGATAGCCCCAACAAGTAGCTACCTGTTGACCCAATTTCATTGACCCCGGTCGAACCGATGACGTCACAGATCAGGTCAAAGGTCGAATTTTCACCGTTTACAGGCATTTCAAGAAATGTGTTGTAAAATCGAATAAAAAGCATGTCGGTATTGACGAAGTGTCATTTCTAATCTTCCTCAGGTAAATGATAGTAATTCGTATTCGTTTCGGGCTACACTGAGGTAAAAAATTGTTAAAAACCAAATATTTCGGCTTTATTGAGTAGCCTTGTTCACTGGTTTGAAATATGAAATACAAAAAGACGATACAAATGTGATGACATGCGAAACAGGTTCGTGCTATCAATGATCTGTGACTTCCTTTTTTTACACTGTGCATACGCTGAAACAACCATACAGTTCAAATCATCACACATCGTTATGACAGTCGTAATAAGATATTATACATCGTCTGATTCGTATCATCGTCGAAAGTCGGAATCGTATAAGCGCCAGACGGTCTCTTATAAAAATGCATTAAAACCTGTACTTTGGCTATCATGCAAAGACAAGAAAGAGTAACTAGATACTTTTGAGATGCAAAAAAAAACAACAACTATGGTTCCCCATTTTCTCTACCAGTATAACGCCTTTTGGGGCGACTAACGGAGCGAGCGAGGGGGTGGGTCTTGCACGTGCGAAATTTCGAGGGGGTACCTCCAACTGACTTGTGCACGGCACCCTACTGACTGGTCTCTAGCGATGTGCCAAATTTGGGCACAATCGGCCCAGCCGTTCTCGAGATCTGGAAGCGGCACCCTGCACGTGCGCACGTGCAAAATGGGTCCCAACTGACTTGTGCACGGCACCCTAGTAACCGGTCCCTAACTGTGTACCAAATTTGAGCGCAATCGGTCGAGCCGTTCTCGAGATCTGGAAACGACCCCTGCACGTGCGCACGTGCAGCAGCACCCCAACTCTGGCACATGGATATGCAGTGCCTAGTGGGTGCCTACCTACATGCCAACTTTCAGCGCAATCGGCCAAGTAGTTACCGAGATATTGCAACAATTACAAAAGTGACACCTCTTCGTTTTGCACGTGGCACGTGCATAAGGGGTCACCCACATGCATCGGGAATAGTCCAATACTTGGTAGAAGGAATGAAGCTACCCTACAAAAATTACCGCGTGTAAATCGGCCAAGTGGTTGCTGAGATATAAGCCTCGCAAAAGCGTCCGCACGGCCGGCCGGCCGGCCGGCCGCTCATACTCAGAAATTTCCGTTAATTCTACGTAAGACTCCGCTCGCTTCGCTCGCTCCGTAATAAAACTAACACATGTCAACACAAAGCAACGTCCCAAATCGGGCTAATGGTAGCTTTGCCCACCCCCCTATTCATTGTTGACTTGTGTATCTTTATCTCTAGAGCTTCCCGAATCGTTCTTCTTTTCCAGTTCCGTTCAATGGCCAATTGGTTGTAGCTTTTCGCGGGTCCAAATCTCTAGCACATGAGAAGGCGTGTTGTGCTGTAGCCGATGTGTCCGTGCGACCATGTCTTATATCAGCCACATGTTCTTTCAGCCTCGTAAGCTTGGGAGTCTGGGACGTCCACTTTCTCCGACATAAGACTCCCCGCAATCACATTTAATCTGATAGATGACACCCTTTTGCATTTCTGGATCCGTCTTGTCTTTTACTTGAACTAGATGATCTCGAAGCGTTCTAGCTTTGTGCCCTGTTTTGATGCTGTGTTGACGTAAAAGTCTTGCTATGGGCTCGCTCAGTCCTTGCACGTAAGGTAAAGAAATGTACGTTGTTCGGCTTGTTTCTTCATGTGCATCTGTCCTATTTGCTTTCTTCTGCGCTAATCCCTTTTTAATCACATGATTTGGGTATCCGTGCTGCTTGAACACTTTCCCTAAATGCTCCTTTTCTTTCGCTTCCGCTTCTTTGATAGCACGAACCTGTTTCGCATGTCATCACATTTGTATCGTCTTTTTGTATTTCATATTTCAAACCAGTGAACAAGGCTACTCAATAAAGCCGAAATATTTGGTTTTTAACAATTTTTTACCTCAGTGTAGCCCGAAACGAATACGAATTACTAAAAAGCATGTCATTGAAAAGCATCGATGGGGAATTGTTCGGCAAACACATATTCTACTATACGAGGTCACTGATACCAGGTCAAGGCACAGCTGTGCCCTGTGCTATTGTAACCGTCTGCAGTGACCTGACCTCTGGAAGTCAGGTCACTGAGGGTTACAATATGAAAATATCATGTGATGCATGTTTTATGGGCCATTGTAGATGACAAATGTGATATGTATGTAGGTCAGGCAGCCTGTGGGGCCAGTTTAGGTTATGTTCTGGTGAAGGTAAGGTCTGAGGTCAAGGTCAGGTAAAATTAGGTCAAAATTCAAACTTGATATTTTTGTAGGTAGGCATAAAATGGGTACCTATTGATTCGATGCAGCTCGTCACGGGGAGTCTCATTTTAGACTAAAAAAAATAAGACCACCATTCGCTAAAAATTGAGGTAAAAAAAATTGATTTTTCCGAAATCCGAAGAACTTTTGGGATTTTTTTTTTGTTTTTTTTTATAAAAAAAATATCAATTTTTATTTTGGGGGTCAAAATAACAAAATTTTCAAAATTCGGGATAGCAGTTTTGTAGCGCCGTCTATTCTCTGCACGACCACGTACCTAAAGAACTTTGAAATTGCTTGTTAACTGTAGCTTTTGTGAGCGTTTTAAGATTTAATGTTTTTTGCTCATTCTTGCTCGAACATGACCTCAGTTTGACCTTAATAACTCCTGACCTAAGGTGACCTAAGAATTGACATTTTGTGTGAAGGTGTCAAATTGACGCCCGGGAAGCTACCGAAAAATTGGTAGCGCTGCGCGCCGCCGTTTTCTTACTATTCAGGAACAACCGCAGGGGGGTCATATTGCCCCCTCCCCCTCCCCCCAGCGGGGCGAAGCTTAATTGTTGTAGGTATGTACTTCTGATTAGGAAATTGAAACGTAACATGTGTGGTCTCCCTCACCTATGCTTTGACGCATGTCCCATAGCTACAAATCACAATAATTCACAAGCAGTTGAATCATGAATAAATGATTGAAAGAATGCTGAATGGAGAGGTAGGTAGGTATCTGATGCAGAAAACCGCTTTTCGATCGGTCGAGTGGGAGTCAAGATAAGTAATTGTTTGTAAGAGGCCTCAAAAGAAAATGTGCACGGGGGTGCAAAATTGAAGACAGACTTTATTCGAATTTAATGAAAAGTGTGAAAAATTAACACAAATAGGTACACACGAATTGTTCAAAGCAAGTGTCGCGAAAGCTTTGGATAAAAGCGTTGAGTTAAATCTTTCCTACTTATTATGTAATTAGAAAGACAGTGGAAGGTTATCATATTTATTTAAGTCGTGCACGAAAGTTAAGATATCGCCGACGTATAATTGCATGCGTACCTGTGATTTTACTGTGTACCTACTTCCATGTTTTCATATTCGCGACTTCGTCACTTTGCGCTGACCGTGACGATCGGGCTACCGCGCCGCTCATCCTCCTCATCGACCAGGGAGATCCTGCGTCTGGGCGCCCCTCGCAGCGGCCCTCTGCTGCTCGTCTCACCGGGTCATGTGCTCGGGTACGACCCGCTGCTGAAGGTGGCTCGCTGGGTGTGTGAGCGTCTCGTCCAGGACGGTTCCGGCTCTGCCCGAGCCCACGGCCGCCGGCCCGGGTTCCGAGCCGACCCCCGTCTGTCCCCGCAGGCAGCCGCCCGACCGTTTGACCTGCGCGGCAGCGGCCTCAATCGAGGCCACCTGGCGGCGGCGGCCAACGCCACCTGTCGGCGCTCGCTGCAGTTCAGCTTCCTAATGTCAAACGTGGTGGCGCAGCCGGCGGCGGTGAACGGAGGCGTGTGGCGGCGCCTGGAAGGTCGCGCCCGCGCCCTGGCCGCATCAGGTCCGGTGTGGGTCACCTCGGGTCCACTGTTTGTGCCGAGGGCGGAGGCGGACGGCTCTGTAGCCCTGCACGTGCCTCTGGTGGGTGCCGGCCGGTTACCAGTGCCCACTCATCTCTTCAAGCTGCTCGTGTACCCCGGGAAGGGCGGCCGGCTCACCTCGGAGGCGTATGTGGTGCGGAACGGACCCGAGAACGGCGCGAAGGCGCTCCGGGAGTGCACTGTCACGGTAGAGGAGCTGGAGCGGCTCAGCGGTCTAAGGCTGCTGCCCCGGGTCCGCAGGAGCGACCTGCACCAGCTGACCGCCGCAGACTTGTGACCCGACTAAAACGAGACCTGATACCTTCATCTCTGCTGTTTACGGATTATAAAGTGCACTGTTCAAAAGAAAATAAATACCTGCAGTCTGCACAATCTCTTTTATCTTACAAGATCTTGATTTTAATTGACCTAGAGCGGTCGCCAGTGTTATGCTGAGATAATATTTAAGTTGGTATAAACGTAAAATGCGCTTGGTAATTGGTATTGGTAAAAGGAATAGGTATTGGTATATTGGTAAAAGCATATTCGATGATGATACGGTTTGTATCATACATGCATAAATAGATTCGATTGTCATCAGGAAACAAAATAATCGCAGGGTTCACGAACACTGTCTCAAGATCACATGTGGCGGGATAGGCACCCTTGCCGTCAGGTCAGCCACCTTCTGGCGCTGCCCCTCGGTCAACGCGCCCTGTGGCCTCGGCTGACCTTCCGTGGCTGGTCAGCCGCAGCCGCTGCCGGCACCTCACCCACGCCGACCACCAGTCACGCCACGGAGAGAAGGAAGGATCTGGTGACGCGTCCGGCACGAGACGGGCGGCAGCGGGTGACGCGTCCGGCACGGGACGGGCGGCAACGACCTCGGGCACAGGGGGTCAGCGACCGGCTCAGCTGCACTGCTGTCAGCGACCTCAGATACGGTATGAAACTATGGACTGCACAGTGCACAGTGCACAGTACACATATGTCAGTGACCTCAGGTACGGCTACTAAGCTCTATTAGTAGCTGTAGCTCTGTTAGCTTGCAGGCATTTAATTTGTCGATAAATGTCAAAATTATAAAAGTTGACCTTTGATTGCATGTGCGAATGTGGTAATGCATTATATTTTTAGATTGTTAGTTGTTATGAAAATGACAAGAAGGGAAGCTGAATCCAGTTCACCAGGCTGCTAACATTGGATGCCAAAAAAATATTTGGACCTATTCGTGGAGCTTCATACCATAACATTTTACAAACTGCCTCAAGTAATGGGATATTGGAGTAGAGACATAAATCCAAATAAGTTCAAATGCACTGCGGATTGTACTGAAACTAAGATAAAATGCTGCAATATCTACCCTACATTGCCATCGAACGTTCTTTATTGAAATGTAGACGTCTTCGTTTTAAATGCTCACATTCAATCTCAAACCTACTATAGGTAGGTACCTATACCATTCCTAAAATCAATCCGGTGAAGCTATAGCTTGGTGTGCAAGGATAAAATGCAAGGATAAGGATATTGTATGCATTATCTGCAAAGCGCATAAGATGGCACAATATGACACAAAGTGCACGGTCTTTCGCCCCCATGTTCAAACTATACGTCGTTTTTTTTTTAATTAAAAAATAAATATTACAAAAGAAACTCAAAGCTCTACGCAGTTATCAGTAAATAAAATAATCTTCATAGGTAAGACAGCTAAATACGTAAGCTTCAATGAACTTTTATGCCTTGATCAGTGATCACGAACGGTATGCATAGCAATATAAATTATGCACCAACGTCCGGCGTTGCGTAAGTCGTTATGTGCGAGCCGAGGTATGCGGCGCGCTTAAAATGAAAAGGTAACGCACCAAGTTCTCGGGGACCCGAGCCGACTCTTAAACCGTTCTCTGTACAGAAGGCACGGCCAGGCGGCTTCCCTCGAGCCCGGGGCCCTGTTTGGTATTCTGCGGCTCGCCTGATCGGCAGTGTTGCGGCAGGGGTGTCGTTAGGGCTCCACACCTGGGCCCGATCTTATAAATGCCGTAAAATCGATTTGTAGCACTGGCTGGGGTTCAGCTACAGAAAACGGAGCTGCTTAATGCAAAATGGTTTTTACGGATTTTAGTCCATCGTATGTATATTGACGGTCTCATGAATCGTTTCGCTGACTGATCGCATTTGCCAGTTCACTGATATCACTGTACATATGTAGATGTTAGCAAATACCATGAAAATACCATGAATTACGACACTTACGACATAAGATTGGAGCAACGCCTTACGGTGCGTGTAACTTTTGTTGCCTTAGGTATACTCGAGTGGTATAAATACACGGGAGTTCATGGGGCCGATCTCACGCGGGAGATATCAGTCTTCACTGTCCCTGCCGGCTGCCTGGCAAACAGGCTGACGGAGCCCACCAACCAAGTCTGCGTTAGCAAAGCCCCAGTAGCTATAGGACAAAACAAAACTCTTGAAATGCATATTGGCCTACATACTAAGTAGGCAACGTAAAAAATAATAATATTAGCTCTATCATAACTCACTAGTACGCATGCAAGTGCATAACTAGCGAGTGCGAAAGCGTTACTGCAATATCACGGACCTCATCCCTCGCCCGGTCATTTAGCTGGTGACCTTTGGCAAGCCCCGGATATGATCCACAGATGCATGTCGACCTGATCCAGTAAAGCCGCTGTGCCGTTGATTAAGAGCTGTCCTCTCATGGTATAGCACCATCGTCAGTGATGCGCCGATAGAGATAGTGTCGGGTGGAGCTGGATTTCTGGGTACTTTGGCACTTGGCAAGACCCAAACTTTTCTATGTGGCTTTTCAGACACGTTTGGATGAAACTCCGATATCACAACCTCTAGAGGAAGGCTTCCCAGTTTTATGTAACGTCTAGAAATCTGTTGATTGGGTGAGAAGCTGTGCATGTGGGGAAGCGCCACCGGTCGGTGCCGATCTCGTAGTTAAAGTTAGTCAAAATGAGCAGTGTTGCATACGGGTGGAGCATATTCTAGGTAAAAAGGTGTAACTTGAATTCATAGCTATGTAAATTAAGGAATGCAGTCTGGTGCTCAATGCTCATGACTATGAGTACGACTATTCAAAACGTACATATATTTGACAATTAGGCCTTTCATATATAAAGAAAAGTATTGATGCTTAAACGTTAAGTCCGTATGATAACTAGATACGTGCAATGACGAAAAGCTACTGATTGCAGTGGACTCGTTGTGAATAAATAAGTTTCAAGTTTCAAGTTTCAAGTTACTTAAGTTGCCGTATGCTCCATGAACGAGTGCAGAGTTGGTACCAAGATAATGCAACATTCAGCAGGTTAATTATTGGTTTTCCGCCTCAGACCAGCGTGGTATGAATATCAACGTAAATGCTTGGCAACCCGGTACACAAACGCTGCTTCGAAATGGTGAGAATCATGCTTTATACACAGGAGTTCATGACAGCTGCTGGCTCAATTAGCTCGAACAACGGCCTCGCAGCGACTGAATGGAGCTTCCTGACAATGAAACTGCTGCTAGACCCGTGAATTGCACTGGCAATTTGCATTACGACCCTTGGAATCGTAGTGCCCATAGGCTGAACTATACACGCACATTTCGACATTGATAAGTCTCGAAGTCGTCGATTTTTCTAAGACATTGTCCCACTGGGTGAATCATTGCCCAATGAATGTTAGTCCTGACAGAGAGTTTGGACTCGTATTCGGTTTAAGTACAATATAATACAAATAAGTCATCCGATCTCAGGTCTTTGCACCCAAGTTTTCGTGTCATCCCGCATTTTGTCTTGCCGTGAGTCCGTTGCTCTCTGTGCACGTGGGAGTATAGGAACGCGGCGGCGGCGGTAGGGGCGGCGGCGCGCGCCTCGTGATGCTGCCTCCGACCAGGTAGCCGACGGCCTATATAGCCGGAGGACACGGGGGCCCGGTCACTACAGCGCGCGGTGTGGACTCGATACACGGGCCGGCGGCAGTGGCGACACCACGGCGGACCGCTGACAGCTCGGAATCGTGGACAGAGGAGACAGACCAGGTGAGCCCGGGCACTGGATAGGTGCTGTGGGTCTCAAGGGGGGGGGAGGGGCGGGGCTGGGACCACTGGATTTGGTGATACGGCGGGGGATTAGGCGTTTAGACGTGCCGTAACAACTTGAACTAACATGCGTAACTATGTAAAAACAAACAGCGGACGAACTGCAATTGGCATAAGCTTTCTGAAACATCAAACAGGGTCTACCAAGCATAATTCCGTAGATTCTATAAAAGGTGTGCATAAAAGGTGTGTAGAGTCTCTGGTAGACCATAAAATGGTACCTAGGGGAGAGTGGGGTAATTTGGCCGGTGGTGTAAATTGGCCGCCCCCACCTGTACGATGTCTAATAAAAGTGAGTGAAATAACTCTAATCTCTATTCATTTGTCATGGGTAGAAATAACTGGAGGACAAATGTCAAAACTTTGCCCCTCGTAGTTTTATTCAAAATTAATAAAACGTTAATTTCATTAGAAAATGGTAACTTTTACTTCTGTTTACAAAGTTGTATAACATGTAGTATTTGGGCTAAAAACGAATTCAGACATTATAGCGCCATTCTTGGGGGTGTTCAGCGGTTCCAAGAGCAATTTTATCTAATTCCGTAAAGCCGTGATGACTTTATAGACAAAAATTTTCAGAATGGCAATATGGGGTAATTTGGCCGGGACTAGCGGGGCAACTTGGCCGGTGCGCTCATGGTCACTATGCTGGGACGGCCGAGTTTTCATGGTCAATTGTACCATAAATGACATGATTCAGGGCCTCCTCTAAGGATTTTTCACTGGGTGGGCAATTTTTTTTTCGCCGCTCCATTGCCTGAGGGCGGATCCAGCCACTTGTTTTGGGGTTCAACCAATTTCAAAACCTGTGCCGGGGGGGGGGGGTGAGGCGAAATAAGCTGTGCCATTATCCCGGCAGGCGGTGGGCCTCCCGGCCACCTTCCGCGCGGTGGGGGGGGGGGCATTTTTTTGCCCCCCCCCGTATCTCCGAAACTACTGGACGGATCCGGAGAATTCAAACAGCGTTCGATAGCCCTGTCAAGTTTGTTGAGAGTAACCAAATTTCATTGACCTCGAGGTCACCGATGACGTCACAGGTCAGGTCAAAGATAAAATGTTTCACCGTTCACGGGGCTTCTAGGGAAAGCGCTATAACACCGAGTAAAACGCATTTTGTCGATAATCAGCGATAAGGCGTCAATTGTCTAGTACATATGTTGCTATTAGAGGTCACTGGTCATACCAGGTCAGGGCACAGGTCAGGTCACCAAAGGTCACCAAGGGTCACCACATGAACCCGACTTTACTAAGGTTGTGCGATGCATGTTTTATGGCCAGTTTTTCATTTCCAACTCAATGGTATTGGCTATAAGACCATCAGGTACGGTTTAGGTCACTTTCTGGTGGAGGTCAGGTCAAGGTCAGGTCAAAAAAGGTCAAATTTCAAAGTTGATATTTTTGCATAAAATGGGTATCGATTCGATGCAGCTCGTCACGGGGAGTCTAATGGTGGTCTTTGTTTTGCGCTACGAGGTCTAGAATTGCTAAAAATTGAGTTTGCAAATTTGACGCCATCAATTTTGAACAGTTTTTTTCGCTATAACTTAGCTAAAAAAAGAGGTATTGATCTCAAATTTGCTATGTAGATAGAAGGCGGTAGGGACTATCAGATAGGTATATTCCGGTTTTTTCGAAATTCAAAAAACTTTTGGATTTTTCGGCTATTATATTCAAAAAAAAATATTTTTGGGGGTCAAAATCCAAAAAAAATCGAAAAACCGAAATAGCAGTTTTGTAGCCCTCTTAATTTCACACCTTTTATGTCGGAACATTTTTCTGTATCTCTAAAGCTGTAGGCCTGACAGCTCTTCCCGCGAAACCTTTTTTTGGGTCGAAAATGGCAAAAACGGCGTCACTCTGACGTCATTAGCGGCCAACCTATCATAGCCTTTGGAAAAATTTTTGGTCACCATGTGCGCTAGCTACTCCCGGGAGGGTACTGAAAGTTTGGTGACGATCGGCGCAGCGGTTCTCGAGATATATCGAAAAAACTAAGGGGGGGGGACAAAAAATGCCCCCCCCCCACTGCCTGGAGGGGGATTGGAAACAAGATGATAGTTTGCAAAGATAACGTTTGTCGTGTGTTTTATTTTTATCCCTCGCCGGCACAGGCCGCTTTGCGTCCTTCGACGGCGCAAGGGGGGGTCGAACCCAAGCGCAAGGGGGGGGGTGTTTGGCCCCTAATTGAGCTAGAGCCTCGCGGAAAAAAAAAACATCGTGTAGGTCATCACGAGACGAACCCAACGGTACCCAGTTTTAAGGTCATAGTTCAAATGGTGACCTCTGAGGTAAGGTCAGGTCGTCAATGAACCAAAAGTCGAGAAAATCGGGATCTGTTAGAACGTCGTAGTGTGGCTGTTATGGTTTTTTTCGGGTTGCTGATCACGAATATCATGTTATTTGTGATGACAGCTGATATCTTCATGCATTTAGGCCAGGTCGGGTCAGGACTCAGGTCAGGTCAGGTCAACCAGTAGGGGTCCTGCCGGGTATTCGTAGTACGTGTCAAAAGCCTCTGACAGCTTCGTAACATATTATGAAGGCACCAAAACTACTTCGTAAATGCTCAAATGGTTGCCTAATTCGAATTCAGCTAAAAAAAAACTAGCCTAGAAACATATAAAACTCGAAAAAGTGAACCGAGGTCATCAAAGGTCAATAACCTGACCTGACCTTCAGGTGACCTTGACATCCAACCTAATGCATGAGACCAACATCATATCACATGTTTGAAAGCCTGAAACCACGAAAAGACTGCAAACGCTCGACTAATGCGAGCCGAAGTAGGCCGAATTGCGATTCCGGCTAAACCTGAGGCCTCTTGCACCAAACTACCTAGCTAGGTAAAATCGAAAAACCGGTTTCAGAATAAGCTAATCTAACGGTGGTAAATTTGTTTGCAATAGCCCAATACATAATCCTACATGTGCTTGCAAAATTTTGCATGCAAATTGTTACATTTGAGACTTGGACTGGGTATACGATGCAAAATAATCCAAGCATTGGTGCAAGAGGATTTTGGTGCAAGAGGCCTCTGGTCTCGAAAAGTAACTCACAGGTCAAAGGTCATTTGGGTCAGGGTCATGAAATTTTCAGGGTAGGTGTACAATTGATTAACTCGAAGGTACTGCAAGTTTCGTCGCTATCGGCCGCTTTCTACGCGATTTATTTGCGAAAAAAGAAACTTAGGGGTTTGCAATGCATCACCCCGCCCCCTGTGACGGCTAGGGTTATAGTTAGCGATGCTCGTGACGTCTATTTGTTCCAGATTACATGTACATTGTACAGGGTGTTGCAGGTAAATTGGGAATTTTCAAACCTAATTTCAACATGCTATTAATACGGTGAATGAAAACATAGAAAGTTGAAACTTCGCACGTGTATTGTGTCATGTACGCACAGCCTTGTCACTCGATGTGACCGCCGTCGGCGTCCCGCACCCTCTCGAGACGGCGTCGGAAAGCGGAGCACGCGCGCCGGGCCTCGTCCTGGTCAATGGTGCTGACTGCCTTCCTGATGGTCTTCTTCAGGTCAGAAACGTTGGCATGAGTGGTCGAGTTGGACTTTTGTTCTACCACGCCCCACATCCAGAAGTCGCATGGATTCAAGTCAGGCGAGTTGGAGGGCCATATGTCCTTGGGTACATAAAGGGGGATCCTCTGGCTCAGGAAATCTTGCACCCTCTGGGAAGCATGTGCTGGGGCGGAGTCTTGCACCAGCATGACTTTGCTCAGGTCATAGTATTTCATCATCCAGGGGATGAGAGACTCCTTCAGGATGGTCAAATACGCGTCAGTGTCGATCATCACACCAGCAGGTATGAAATGGGGCGGCATTATGCGGCCATCACTTGCGACGGCCCCGAATACCATCACTGATGCCGGATTTTTGCCTTTCATCACGGGAGCCACTTCATCAGGGCTGTAGGCGATAGCCCGCGAGTTCCGGCGGTTGGCGACCTCTTCTACGATGAACTTTTTCTCATCGACAAATACCCTGACGTCACTCCCGAGGTGCTTGAGGAGATTGAGGACCTTCGGTGCCCTCTCCCTTCGCATCGCCCTTGCTGGTTCGGTCAGGAGGCTTCGTCGTTTTCTGGTAAACGACTTCATCCCGAGGTCCTCTCTCACGGCTCTGCTGATGGTGCTCTTGCTCACGTGACGGGCACGCGCAAGCTTGTTCATCGAGGTCCTCGGTTTGGCCTGAATCGAGCGTTTCAAGCCGCTCAGGAATGTTGGTGTCCGTTTTCGGTCACTGCGAGGTGTGTGAGAACGTCGAGCGACATCCCCTCCAGCTCCTACGGTCGCGATAGTTCGGTACACGGTAGACTTTGGGTACCCAGTTAAACTTATTATGTCCTTCGCACTCTGTCCGGCGCGAACTAACTCACCAATCGTTTCCCTCCGACGCTGCTCCATGACCTGCGCGATATGTTAGGATTAAAATTTCAATATCAAATGAAAAACAATTGTTGAAATTATATTGTGTCAAATTTCCATGATGTTCCTCCGCATAGCAAATTTTTTGTAAGGTCATGAACTTAGTCCCAATTTACCTGCAACACCCTGTACATGCCTATTCACTCACGAGACAATTACTTTTTTTACAAATACCGATTAAAACCCAATGCCGTGAGAGGGATGCTACCTGGGCTTATAGATGCAACAGCGAGTTAGAGCTCCTAATTTACAAGCCTCACCGGTCGGACCTTTATTTTTACATTTGCTTCTGGGTGGGCAAATCGACGCCACTGGGTGGGCAATTGTGGTGACTGGGTGGGCATTTGCCCACCCAGTGGGTATGTTAGAGGAGGCCCTGACATGATTCATGACCAACTTTGACTGCTTTGATGCCTACTTCCGATTGGTCAACTGTAAGAGCATGTGACGTCATCAAAGGTTACCAAACGTTTTCTGCTAATAAATCCTTACATAAAAATGGTACAGCCGCACAAATGGTCTCATTCTGTTCAGCTCGCCAAGGCGCATCGAATGATATGCATGATGACCTTGAAATCACGTGACCTTGAGGTCAAGCGACCTGATGCAACGTGACCTGAGGTCAACCTTTGACCTTGACTTATCAAGGTCAACACATATATTTTCGATGCGGACTGACGAGAGAATTACGATGGTACTCGAAGTTTTGGCCTAGCTTCATTACTTCAAAAGTTATTCGTAAAAAACTGTGATCGCCTCTATAGAGCCGCTAATTTGGCTATTTTGACCCCTGTGACACCTGAGCCAACCTCCATAATGCGGCAAATGCGTCATAGGACACACGTCATTGCTGAATCTGAAGCTGACTCGCAATATAACAGAAAATCCCGACCGCAAACTAACACCGGCCAAATTGCCCCACACCCCCGGCCAAATAACCCTGCTAGTGGGGCAATTTGGCCGCCTTGCAGACCTTTGTAATACGTCACAATTTCAATATAAGCAATTACTCTATCATTTCAAGTTCACTGTCCAGTAAAGTAAAATGAATGCAACACCTGCCAGCGATGAGAAAATGCAGAAATGTGTCGTCATTTTTAAGTTATATCGTTTTCTAAAAAAAGCGGCCAAATTACCCCACTCTCCCCTACCTTACACAATAAAAATAATGTGAAGTTATGTAGGCAATAGGCCGAAACTAAAGAGTACAGGAACGTTAGCGTGATCAAAACCAAATTTGTTTTGTCAAAGGAACAAAACGTCAGAAGTAGTTACGGTAATAGGAGTTGTAAATGAAAAATGCACCATGCCTCCAAATAAATCTAGGTGACCTTGTGCCTGAACCGCAGACAAGATTGGGTTTGGAACATTCAATTGCTGGGTGCATAATTGGAGACTGAATGCTATAAAAGAATGAAATGCTTTTATTTCCTTCTTCAGCTTTCAGAAGCAGCGACCGCCTCAGTGACTTCTCTTGAAAGCATTTGACTGATTGACCTCCAGCGCGATAATGAGGGCGACGTTTGAGTTGTCTGTCGTCTTTCGTGCATTCAGTCAGTAGCGCAGCAGTGACCGAACCACTAGCCCGATGAAACCATGGTGAACGAGATTGGCATCGACACGATCCTGTGGATATGACAAACTTCAGACTTTATACCTACCGTATTCGGCATTTACTTACCGTAACTTTTTAAGACCATAGTTTCGTGCAACTTTGACCACCAAGGGCAACTTTGGCCCACGACTAGAAAACTAATTCATTTTGCCCATACACAGAAATATTGAGCGATGTCAAGTTCAATATACTCGTAAATAGTTCAATTAGCTTCAAAGTTCTGCTTCACTTAGTAAAATATCTTTAGTTTAAGTATTTTCGTGATAAATAAGCAAGGTATCCGTCGCACAACGCCATAATAAGTAAAGGCATCAAGAATAAGTTTGTTTTTATACGACGTTTATTGGTTAACTAACAAACATCGGCAGTTTTATTACACCACACAAGCATCTTTACGCAAAACAGGATAATGTAACAGCATAACAGATGTTCAAATACCTAACTGATATGTTTCCATGCAAAGCAAGTGTATCCATACGCGAATGAGTGTTGTGTCGCACTGGTAATTGCGGTACACATCCAGAGCACCGTTCGTTTACGTCAACCAGTGTAAATTTAGCGACATTTTGAGCTATAATTGACGGCGGCGGCGCCATTTTCGCAATCTGTCAGTTGTGCGCCGGGGACCGCGGGGGCCGGCGGGGGAGTGTTGTGGCTGTAGTGCGCAGAGTGGGTTTGCCCATTCTTGTGCGATCAGTGAGATAAAACAGTGCTGTGGTGTTTATCTAGTTCGATAATAAGCTGAGTAATGAGGAACTAAGTGAATAATAAGTGAAATACTGCATTGTGGTCATCGTCCGATAACTGCAATCAAGACCGAGTCTGAAATCTGAAGCGGAGCGACATTGGAGGAGCTGCTGGAAATTATCCAGCTTTGTCGGAGTGCTAAGGTGGGCTTAAGGTGGGCTTGTAATTTTTCAACTGAGCTGCTGTCGTGTTATGAAAATAATGGATGCACTTTCATGCTTTTCTAGGGTTAATTAGGTATAGGTATGCTAATATTCTGCCAGATAGGCAACAGAGAGCCGATGGCTAATTAAATGAACGACAATTTTGGCACAGTGAAGTAGTGCGTACAGATGATATATTTTTATTTATTAATTAATTACGGGCAGTTGACGGGAGACGGGCGGTGGCTGCGATCTGTAGCGGCGCCCATGCGTTGTGAAATATCAGCTTATATACATGATAAGGTATATACGTTAATCTAACTTTTATTTCCGTCAGATGTGATGTCGATTCTTAACAATAAACGACAAACAAACAAACGTGTTTGCAGCATGGGGTAGGCATTGAGCATCACAATTTTATTGCATTTAGCTAGGTTCTCGGCTGGCGACAACGTCCCGCCGCGTGTCGCTTGCGTTACAAATTTTGCGGGCCCAACATTAGCTTTACCAGAAAAAATCGTTATAATAACCGTCATATTTGTGTAAATTTACCGTCATGAATTTGTGTACGATTACCACGCGAGTGTTCCTTTTGGTACTTTTTACCAAAAACACATATTTGTGCGTAAATGTAACGCGAGATCCGCGGTAAAGTTACACTGAAAGCAGTTCTCCTACACAATAGTGAAGCACTCCGAAGCTAGCAAAACACACATATAAGTGTTCTTTTACCCAGAAAACAGAGTAATTTTACACCAAAAAAATGTTCCTTTTGGTACTTTCAATTACACCGTTTTTCCGCTCAATATTTCTGTGTGTGCCGTATAACTTTTTACACTTAGGGGAAAGTGGGGTAAAACGGCCAGGGAAGCCTACCCTGACTAGAGGTGGCAAAAGGTGATAATTTTGGGGACCAGACTCGAACCAGGCCCGACTGGACATTTCTGGAACCAGTCGGACCCGGTCTTAGTTGGAATCGGAACCAGTTGGACCCGTTCCCCAAAAGCCAATTAATACAAACTATTTGAAGGTATCATTCGTTGCATCATGTAAAACAGCCTTTTTTCACTGAGAATACTCATGAGCTACAATGTGCAAAGAAACATACATGAGCAAATGCTTTCTTTCCATCCACTTCATATTTTGCAATCTATATGTATGCATTGTGCAGGATGCATGTTTTATGGTAGGACCCGGTTGGACCCGTAATAAAATTTCCAGGAACCGGTCTGGACCCATATGGGTCCAGACTGGCTCTTTGGACCGGGTCCTCGGGTCCACATTTTGCCATCTCTAACCCTGACCGTCCTTCCCACTTTCCTTTAATTGTAAAACGTTACAGCAAAACAAATTAGTTTTCCAGGAGTGGGCTAAAGTTGCCCTTTGGTGATCAAGTTAGCACGAAACTATGGTAGCTTTTCTATTCATCGTGTAATTTTATGCTGATTACCGTCAATTCGAATTGGGAAGGAGAAAGATAACCAACTTTAGGTCATGACTCCTGATTTTGCCTGACAAGACAAAGGCTGTTCAATCACCATTGGTCGAAAGTATAGGTACTTCAGTTGGCGAGCGACAGTTGATGCCGAAAATCGGCTGTAAAAGGCTACGGTAGCGCTTCGCCTTACATTGTAAGGTGAAATCATGGTCGACTGGTCGTTCGCACGGATTGGCTGATTCGATTACATTGGTTAGTGCCAGTGTTCACACCACAAGCTGCCATTGACTTTGTGGGCCCTCACAAACGATGCCTATCCAATCACAAGCTGTGAGTAGAAATTCAAATCGGTTCCGACAATTTCGATTGATACGAGTTTTATAAATTTTGCCCCTACAATAGAAATCCTGTCCTTTTTGCCCCTCATTCTTTTTATCTTTATTTCTTCTCCCTCTCTTGATTATCATGCTCTCTTCTCTCTCTCTCTCTCTCTCTCTCTCTCTCTCTCTCTCTCTCTCTCTCTCTCTCTCTCTCTCTCTCTCTCTCTCTCTCTCGCTCTCGCTCTCTCTCTCTCTCTCTCTCGCTCTCTCTCTCTCTCTCTCTCTCTCTCTCTCTCTCTCTCTCTCTCTCTCTCTCTCTCTCTCTCTCTCTCTCTCTCTCTCTCTCTCTCTTTCTCTCTCTCTTCTCATGTGTATGGTGTATCTGGTATAATGGAGACTGAACCGGTAAAACAAAACTACAGTTAAATGCATTGGCTGTAACTTTATACACAACACGTGCTCTATCAAACGCACACTTCAGAAAATATTGGACTTTTTCGTCTTAACTTCCCAGAATGATCTTTTTTGGAACATCACAATATATGGCGTGATGGCTCATTTCGAGCTTAAGATTTCATTCATTTTAGGTACGCATAACTACTATGCACGGAAACAGGACTGACAATGGAAGCAATAGAGACAAAAACATCAACGCTCACAGAAGCCAAAGAGTAGGCAGTATAGGCACATTTTTGGTGGCCGTTCCCCAATAGCAAGTGCGCGGCCGAGAGACACGTCACCTGATATCGGGTACGATACATGCCGTCGCAACTCGCAAAGACTGAATTTCCCCTGTGGATTATGACTGAAACTGTGTTGGTGCAGCCGGTGCTGACCAATGGATTAATTCTAGTCAACGATACCCGTGACACTCCCTGACCCACTGCACACCAGCTCAGACCGGCCAAGCTCATGGAAACAGACCACAGAAGCTTCTGAGGTCGGTGCTGTAGGTACCTCCCTAGGGAGGTAAGGGTGCGTCTGCTTGTTGTTAAATGATAAATTCCGTAAATGATTCTCGCTTTTTATGCCACCTGCCTCTATTATATTATGATCGCTTGGCTTTTTGCCTACTTTTGTAAGATCATTACTAGCCGTTTTCACGACGGTCTATCCGGCGAGTGCACCTGGTTTGACCAAATCTGCACCTAATCTCTTTTACAGCAAATATCTTCATTTGATGAATTTATTTCAGTGCTTTGATCGATGATACTCTCTGATAATATGACAATACAGGCATATAAGCAAATAGTGTAGCCCCAGCTGATAGCTACTAAGAGACACACTGAACCTGATTTGACCAAATCTGCACCTGATCTGGCATCTGCACCAGATGTGCACCAAATGTGTACCAGATGGCCGTCGTGAAAACGGCTATTTCCTATAACATGCATCGATATTGCATTCAACAAAGTGAGCAGTACCTACCTCGTTTTGTTTTCATTCAAAGAAAATATCTCAGTTCATGTAAAAGGTTGTCAAAGGTTGTTCTTTCCAATTCAACCTGTAGGTATTCGTCGATCGGCCTTACACACGACCGCCCAGTCACATGGCTACGACTCGACTCCCCCTCTGTCCCGGCCGACGCGCCGGCATGGCCCCGAAACTGGGACGAACGGCCGCCGGGACCGCTCCGACGCCAGATGTGCCCCTCCGTCCACACCGGAGGGGACGGGGCAGACGGCGGCCGGCCGACGCTCCCCGCGGCGCCGAGGCGACAGCCTCCAAAACCCAACTCTCACACTGCACCTTCCCCTGATTCTCAAGAATCAACCACTGAAATTTTAACACAAACACGCACACAATCAGCCAAGCAATCCTAAGACATTCTCTTAAACGCTCCTAATCAGCACGCATAATGTCCATATACCTTGCCCAATCATTTAAGAATCTTTTTTACGTGCAGCGCCCAGCATGAAGAAATGCGCTTGGCCAGGCTCACCAATTTTGTCACGGACCACAGATGCCACGAAACTACCAGCTCTCGCATTCAGCTATACGTGCCCTCTCCTGTCCATCAACGGCTCACGCTCACCTCAGATCAAATGCACACAAAAACCACGAGCTCACAGACATTCAGACACTTATCCTAAAAAGTCCCGGCGACTGCCACCACACGGCCCTCCTGTGGAGTTTCCAGTGCAGTCCCGGCGACCGCCACCACAAGCCGATTTTACTGCTGCGAGCGTAACTCGCCAGCACGCACCTCCATTACTGCTGCGAGCGTAACTCGCCAGCACGCACCTCCATTACTGCTGCGAGCGTAACTCGCCAGCACGCACCTCCATCACTGCTGCGAGCGTAACTCGCCAGCAAGTACCTCCATCACTGCTGCGAGCGTAACTCGCCAGCACGCACCTCCATCACTCCATCACTGCTGCGAGCGTAACTCGCCAGCAAGTACCTCCATCACTGCTGCGAGCATAACTCGCCAGCACGCACCTTTATCACTGCTGCGAGCGCAACTCGCCAGCACGCACCTCCATCACTGCTGCGAGCGTAACTCGCCAGCACGCACCTCCATCACTCCATCACTGCTGCGAGCGTAACTCGCCAGCAAGTACCTCCATCACTGCTGCGAGCGTAACTCGCCAGGCGTATTTCACAAAGCACACAGCACGCGTCTCATATCAGTCACCCTCACAGCTCCGGCGTCCGTCGGCACAGTCTTGCCAGTCAGCTGCAGCCCGGCACGCCGTGCCTGCAGCTCCTCCGTCCCACTGCATCATCCGACGGCGCTGTTCCACAGCTGCTGATACACGACTCCAGCGGCAAACGACATCCAGAGTTCTTCTGCAGGCACAGCTCTGTCAGGCGGCAGCCACAGAGCACCTCTCCGTGACGAGCTAACGCGGCGTCGCCGTCCTTCCCGGTGCAGCCGCAGCCCGACCTGACCCGGCGGCCACGTCAACTCGGACCTTCGAGCCACCAGTGCAGATCCGATAACTGCTCTCATTGTCCTGGCAGTCCCGTCACAAACGGCCCAGATCACTGTCCTGCCTTTGCACCACCACTTTCTTCAGGCATGGTGCCGAAATAGCTTGTAAAAGGTTGTTCTCTCCAATTCAACCTGTATTCGTCGATCGGCCTTACACACGACCGCCCAGTCACATGGCTACGACTTGACTCCCCCTCTGTCCCGGCCGACGCGCCGGCATGGCCCCGAAACTGGGACGAACGGCCGCCGGGACCGCTCCGACGCCAGATGTGCCCCTCCGTCCACACCGGAGGTCGACGGCGGCCGGCCGACGCTCCCGGCGGCGCCGAGGCGACAGCCTCCAAAACCCAACTCTCGCACTACAGTTAATAAAAAATAGCAAAAGCTAGTCACTTAAGCCCACATCTCCATGCATGTTCGCTTACGACATCGTTATCGCTTACGACATCGTTACTACAACGTTTGCAGCTGTGAGCTACCGGCGTGCTGGAAATGTTACCGATTGTTTACCCCAATTACCTACATCAATAGTCACATACCAAGGTCAGAATGGTGGCACACAAGCGCCAAGAAGAAACTGTACCGCCAGTAGTCCACCGAACAAATATTATGCGTTTGTCAATGCTTAGAAAACGTTTCCAGAGACGGGGACAAAAACGACAGACAAGCGTGCACACATAGCAATGCTGTTCGTCAGACGCGTGAAACCTGAGCCAATACAAACGCGTGTTTATGTAGCTAAACTAGTCCAGGAAGTGCTGTGTGCAAAGAAGCTAGCGTAAGATATATGACGACGTGACATGTGATGTGCTAATGATTGAATCTGAACTTCATGCAGTATTTTCATCAATTCAAAATTGGGCATGCTTGTCTCTAAGATTTCAAAATATTGAAAAGAAGGATCCGTAGCTGTGTTAAAGTCATTTCCGGACATTTTCCTTCGGGAACAATGTTACTCGAGACATCGCCGTAAACATAAACGAATAAATACCTATCTGATGTCTCTTTGATGCTTAGGCGCATCGCGTTATGGGCACCTGCAGCTGTCAGTGCCACTATGCGTAATCTGATTAGGTTAATAAGGATCCCTCTCTATCCGCCTAATAACCATATTAATTATACCATAATGCTGCTTAATTCACAACTTGTGTATTTACTGCTCAGCAATGTGTTTCAAATTCTCAGCACGAGCTTTGGTATGCTGTATTTATATGCGCCTCTCAGCTACTCTTACATTCTGCGAAATTCTCAGTTGGTGATAGCCTTCTTCATGTTGTTGCTTGCTTGGTTACCTATGTAAGCCTTAAATACCTATTCTGTATTCAGGCAGTGTTTTGTTGAAGTAGGTGTGTGTTATTACATATTGGAATGTCTAAAACAGGTGGTATACAATAGATGTATGTCGATGGACAACACACTCGTAGAAGTCACATGGAACGCTTAAAAAGATGCTTGCCTCTAGATAAATCCAATTTCAATTAGAGGTGGCAAAACTGGAAAATTTTGGGACCCGGACCCGGACCCGGTCTGACTGGCACATTTCTGGAACCGGTCAGACCCGGTCTAAGTCAGCGTTGGAACCAGATGGACCCGTTCCCGAAATTCATTGTGAAAATTGTGTACAGTTGTAGGTATAGCAAAAGAAAATAGTTTCTTTCCAATTGGGCATACTTGTGTTGCAAAGTAAAAAACTCATGCCATGGTCATTTCACTTCGCTTCACAGTTTGTATTTTGGAACCAGATTTAGGTCATATTCAAGTAAAGACGTAAGTACACCAATGAATTTCATGCTAACCTAAGCCACTTTTACTACAGCTGCTAAAAATGATGTGAACTGGGGATCCATGGACCAGTGCCTTCACCAGAGTCAGAACAAGAACCTAACATCAACATGGAACAAGATAACCATACTGATACATACCTTTTCTAATATTCTTGGTAAAAGATATTCGTTTTTAGAATTAAATTCATTAGTCCTTACAAATATTATCAACTATCAAAGGCCCCAAACGATACAACATTCAAAATCAAAATAGACATACAACATTCAAAAATCAAAACATGAAAACTGTGTGAGGTTCGCCAGAAATGTCGACACGATAGCAATGCAAGGACGCGTTAAATCACTGCAAAATTTTGCTGGGGTTAAAGTACTGCAAAATCGTAATGGCAATAAACTTTTAAGTAGGTACTGCAAGTTGGTTAAGTAGGTTGCGATCATGACTTAAGTGCCAATTTATTAACGCAGAAAACAAACTACATTTTGTTGTCAGTACCTAGATATAGAATAAATACCAAGGGTTCTGAGACTTAGGTACCTGATTTCTTCTCGAACGTGTTCCAAAATTTAACCTTTATGCAGTAGATTAGCGTGCGTAAGGTATAGCATATATGACGCTCAAATGCGCCACTTTCACATCAACATGAAATCATTGGCCTTGGAGAAGGGCATTGGTATTGACTCAGTTTTTTGTCAGCTGCTGCCGTATGATGGCGCTAGTAGAGCGCTATATGTATAATACGCTCTGCTAGCGCCACCATGCGGCGCCAGTTGGCTAAAATCTTATCAATACTACGGTTTCTGGAGAATGCCTTGGATTCATTTTTAGCTTTATGGATTTATGCAGGGGCATGTTGGTTTTATGAGTTGTCTTCTGGCCGTGATAGAAATAATTTCAAAGCTGTTTGAGCTATGAAATGCATTTGAATATCAAACATGAACTCTGATTTCCGGTGGGCATAGTGACTTTGGTATGTCAATGTCTTTGAAAAGGCAGGTGAGAATGCCACTGGTCAGCCTTGCTTCAATTGGATTTGTGTCCATTTATAAATGGATTTCAGTCATACCTACTTACCTACATATGTTATTGGTATTTGATTTCTACAGCTCAAAATATTGCTAGGTGCTGTACAGCAAACTGAATGGAAGTGATCCGTACAAACATTTGGTGCAATGTTTTCAGCACTTAGAACTTGTTTATTCTGTTGTAGGTGACAAGATAAGAAACTGAAGCATGACTGACCAGTATTAGTATTTAGTATGCTATAGAATAGGTAGCCCAATCTGCTGGAATATTAAAATTCAAAAGTGGAATTGGGACTTATGAAGTATGAACTGGAAACTGCATCAACTATGACTATGTTTGCCAAAGCATAAAATATATTAATATTTACCATAAAGCACTGGGAAATGATAGGACCCGGTTGGACCCGGCCAAATATTTTGGGGGACCCGGTCTGGACCCATCCGGGTCCAGACCGGTTCCATAGACCGGGTCCCCGGGTCCACATTTTGCCACCTCTAATTTCAATGTCATTTTTGGCGGATCACATTGCACATATTTGCTTACGTTCACATTTGGCATAGACGGTATGCGATGTGCAGCATCGGCGTTACCATTTGGCATCACCGGCATTGACAAAGTTTTTACCAAATGTCATTTTCTTGGGTTTCAAGGCGCGCCGCGCGGTGGACGGCGTTCGAAAGTGAGTCGAGACGGCAATACTCCGTGGCGCCCGAGCAATCGAATGCCTGAGGTGGTAGACTGTGCCGGCACACACGGGTGTCCAGCGGTGCAGTCTACCCTCCAGCCGCGTCGCCCGGATATCTCGGCTCAGCTACTGCTGGGAGCGGCGCGGTCGTGGGGGAGGGGGGCGGGACGGTGGACGGCAGGTGACAGGGTCGGTGTGTCGGCGGTCAGACGATGATCCGCCGGCTAGTCGATAGATAGTCTCTGGTCGTGGGAGACGGCCGCGGTGTCTGAGCACCGCCCGCGGCGCCGGCCGGTTAGCGGACGCTCTATCAGCAGCGCACAATGCGGCGGCGCGCGGTCACCGGCACTCTGATGGCCCCAGAGGTCTGTTGTCACCGCCGGCCCTCTCTGCGGGGCGCCGGGGTCGGCCGCAGAAGAAAATGTCACATCAGGAAGCCAATATGAGTGATGGGACATTAAAGGTTATCGACAAAACTCGCGCCCAGGCGTTGATGGCAGCATGTCTTGTAGTGCCTTTAGAGCGTACTAAGAGCGTATCCCCAGCTTCCGAGAACGTTCTAAAACGTACACACAAGACTGAAATACTTACATAGGCTGAAAACATCGGGTAGGTACGGGTATTTACGGGTAGTGGTAACCACGCGGCGGTGGAAGTTAAATGTAACGGAAAGGGCGTATGGATACAATTAGGTATAAAATACAACTGGGAATATTACCCGTGAAGTGACGCATATCCTTTGGGAATCAGATACAGGACGGGAAATGAAACAATCCGTCATTTGTTGACATTTAGGTTCAGATTAACTGCGTCACCGAAAAACTG
Organism: Amphibalanus amphitrite; assembly: GCF_019059575.1. Lineage (NCBI taxonomy): Eukaryota > Metazoa > Arthropoda > Thecostraca > Balanomorpha > Balanidae > Amphibalanus > Amphibalanus amphitrite. The sequence goes on along the minus strand of NW_024882359.1, from coordinate 172,136 downwards.
CCACTAAATAAGTCGGATCGAGGAAGCGATTAGCAATTCCCGACTTCACAATGGACCCTGACCACGTTCAAGCTGTTCTTTACTTTCTGTAAATGAATACTTGCCTACTTGTACCTTGAATGGATATTAAGTAGCTGCAAACTGTTATTTAATTTATCTGACGACTTTATACCAACACATCGAGCGTGCCACCTCCAGAAGTGTTCGTGACCCGGCTTGACTGCCTGAATCGGTGTCACCTGTGACTGTTATACCCGGCTGGCCCTGTATGACCCGCAATGATGGTCAAACACTACCTCCTGCCGTGTCTGTGACCCTGTCTAATCCGTCTGGCCGGAGACCCGTCAAGATGGCCCGGTGCCACCTACTGCCCTGCCTGTGACTCCGTTTGACCCCTTTGTGACCCGCCAAAATGGTCCGCGGTGCCACCTTCTACCGTGTCGGTGACCCGTGTGACCCTTCCTAACCCGTGTGACCCCTATGTGACCCGCCAGGATGGTCCGGTGCCACCTCCTACCCTGTCTGTGGGCCGCTCTGATCCAGTATAACCCCTTTGTGACCCTCCAGGATGGTCCGGTGCCACCTCCTACCCTGCCTGTGGGCCGCTCTGCTGTGGGTCTCCGTCCAGGGCCGGCCGTCGTCCGTGGAGCAGCTACCAGACGGCACCGACGTCATGCTCAGCTCGATGGGCCTGGTGGAGGGCACTGATCAACAGCACGAGCTGCAGCAGGCGCCCGGCACCGCATGGCAGCAAAAGACCGGCACGCCGCTGATGGACGTCAAGGAACAGCTGGCCACGGTGAGGCTACTATACCAGCGGCCACTTTTTACAGATATTTGAGGGTCCATTTAGAAAATATCCCTGAATTGTTTCGTTTATGCATGCAACGCTATCGAGGGGGCGCCGATTGCCGACTTGGCTTGAATTTGCGATCAGTAAAAATGCAAGGGTCTAGCGACTAAAAACCTGGCGTTTTTCGTTATTGCATAGATGCCCCCCGCCCACACTGACCCCGCCGGTGCCGGCCCAGGAGGAGCAGGGCGAGGACAGTGCCGTGCTGCGCCAGCTGCTGGGCCGTCTTCTACCCTCGGTACCCTCTCTGCAGCCTCCGCGGAGCCGCCGGAGCGGGCCGGACGGCGACCGGAGCAGCCAGCAGCAGCAGCTCAGCAGCCAGCAGCACCAGCAGCTGACCCGCCAGCTGCTGAGGCGTTTCAGGGAGCTCCAGAAGCGCAGCTACCCCTACAGGAGCGACCTGCTCAGACAGGCGCGAGGTATGATCTGCAGCCAACTGTACGGCATCTATTCAATGTTTTATGAAAATATCATTTACAAATGCTTGCAGTGAACAGTTCCAAGGGCTTTACTAAAGATCATAAGCCGTGGACAGCTATCCTGGCATTCACACTCCACGGTGCGAAAACTTATATTGCTTTCAAATGATGACGACAATGTTCTGCATTCGCCGTGTACGCTTCTGACGATAACTACTTCTTTTGTGTATTTCCAGGCTACATGTGCCTCAGCAAAGTGTGCAACTTCAAGGGCGCGCGCGGCAAGTGATTACCTCGAGTCTCGGCACCTACCGGTGACGGCCGCTGGTGAGCGGGCCACCGGCCAGGGCGCGGTCTCCGATGACAGGAGGTCGGCCCTTTTTCAACAACGGAGGCCGGCGGGCTTGGCGCTCTGGATAACAGCTACAATAAGGAAATGGAACCAGTGGGGCACTAACTACATCCACGGGAGGAAGCGATTGGGACAAACATGCCCTGTTTGGAAAATTTGCCTTGGCGGAAGGATCTGTCAAAAGAATGCGAGCAATGTCAGAAATTAAAACATACCACTATCCGAAGCGTGTCATTTACCAAAATACGTGTATGGTAAATTTAACAGACACTTGCGCATAATAAACCTAAATCAATCATCCTCGATCGGAAAAGTCCCAGCAATTGTTTTTAGGTACACGATTGTTAGTATTGAAATTCGAATTCAATATGATACAGATTAAGACGTGGAGATTATTTGCGGACACATAGAGGCTGGATATAAAAGTACCTATCGTAAAAGGTTGTCTATGCATGCAGGTTGGTGTCGTACTTTCAATGCTGGTTTATATAACCCGTGTTCTGTAAAGTTGAATGCAACATTAGAGCAAGCGAGAGCTGGTTACTCAATCTTTTGCATCGTTGAACGTAACGCTTCGTCGAAGTCGGTTAAGTCAGCTAGGGGTCAAGTTTGAAGTTCAGGAAACTTAAATGTTAATGTTTGAACTGTAACATCGTCTATGCATAGGTTATCGTAGAAACATGTGCAAGAAATCTTCATGTTGTCATGCTTCAGACCGATAGGACTAAGGAAGCAGCCTAGGAATATTTTGCAGCACAATTATTTTTTGTGACGAGCATCTTAGAGTATTCCCGATGCTCTACTACCGAACTGACGGAAAGCGCCAAACGGCCGAGGTCTCACCAAACGTGTCCATCAGTGCGCGGGCCCCGCCGAAAGAGGACGCATGGGACGCGCGCTCCTGTCAATATTTCTCGTATAATAATACGTCTGAACGTAAAGACTCTATTTCGAGCGGCGTAAATCCTCCCCGAGTGTCTCCTCCTGACGGCGCCCGCGCACCAGTGTTGCTCACCCCACTCTGTTGGTCATATTGGCTGACAGGAGTGCAGCTACGGGTGACCTAATGTACCATCTCCGCACCGGGTCTTTGCCGAATAAATCATGTGCAAAACAGTGCCTTTTTATGTTAAGGCGAGAGAAAAATGAGGCGGAGTGCCAGTGGTGTTTGAACACTAGTTTGCGGTATGGGTATAGTGAAAAGTACAAATACGGCCAATTCAATACACAATGTGCATCGCCATTCGCCCCCCCACACACACAAAAAAAAACTTTCAAGCAAAATACGTGAACAATTAGGGTAGAAACAGCACATAACAGCTGTGTAAAACGTCAGTTAAATATCACGGTATGCATAAGTAGGCATGAGGAATAGCACGCCACGTTTTTAACCTATCACATCCAGAAGGCATTCCCTAATTCCCTTCGAGTAAATCGAGAAATAAACGACTTTAGATGAACTGACAAATGTAATAACTAAATTCAAAAGATGTCAGTTTCCTGCTGTTCTCAAAAGTTATCCCTGTTACGATAAATGAGATACATTAATCCTCAGCTTTGGAATGTTCAACATTGCAATGAGATAGAAACCAGCAACGAACATAAGCTTCACTACATCGTGGCCGTGCACTGAACAAATCGGCTCAAGCGTCTCCGATCAACGTTATTATTCAAGCAGGCGTTAAAAATGGAGCGAAGAACTTCATTCCCATCGAGCGAGAATCTCCTATAACTACCTACTGCTAAAATACAGCAGGGCTGGAGTTCGGGCTGCTAGGGTCGTGAACCAATGCTGATTCGGCCGTCCGCCACCATACACGTGGAATCTTTTTATGCACCACCAAGTGGACTGCTCTGGTGTCATCATTAGCGAGTGCTACACAGGTTCGCTATCATGTGTCGAAATCGGCCGCCCCGGGTCCCTAACAAGGCTGTCACGAAATATGTGGGCTCGTGGCTCCACGCTCAATGTGGGCGCAACAGCCAAACAAAGGGCGGTAAGACGGGATGCCAATGACACCTCAACATGACGTTCAAAATGAAAATGCTTCTTAAAATTTTAGGTCCATTCGGTAAAAATAAAGAGAATGTCACACCTAACTTGTAACGGCCTCTAGCGACTGAATCAGAATGGTCCGTTTCACGGGCGACACTTCCCGAAATTGGTAGGGCTCTAATGGGTTTAGGATGCCGAAGCCATTCTTACTATGCAGCGCCATAGGATTGATGTTAAATTTCTGAAATTATTGGGAGGGCTCGAACCCTATCAAGCCTATAGAGAACGACAGATCCATGGTCCGTGTAACTGAGCAGGGTAGACTGGCCCGCACTACATGCATGCCGTGCGGGTCAGCCTACCAGTGCAGGCAGCGGAGCGGCACGGCCTGTTTAAGTGTTTAGTCGCGAGTCGGCGTCACAGGCGAGATTAGAGACGTCACACATTAGGAGATAGCGTGGCCTGTGGACGATAACGCAGAGTTAAACTGGTTCGAGAGGGGAGTATGTGGGCAGCAGGGGCGGCGCCACGGGTTTTCGATAGGGGGGGACGGGGACGGGGGCTTGCCTGACTGAGAATCCCAAAAGTAGATACTGATCGTGTATGCAAAAAAAAACGAGGCACGTAACGCCGCGAAACTTGGCAAAGCCCAAAACACATCGAATGGTGCATCCCGTTTCCAAACTTATCATAGGACAACTATAAGATCGATCACCTTTTCAAGCATCCTTGCCTCTAAATCAAAATTTGCAGTCTTGCCAACTCAAAGCTGGTTTCCTACAAGCTGCGAATTGCTTAGGTATGAGTAGCAGTGCCAACTACTTACGTTTCGTACTTTCAAATTTTCGATCTTGCGTCTGGTCAGCTTCATGGCTTCATCATCATATAGTCATGGAGGAAAAGTGGGAATGTTTTCTGCTCTGACAAGTGCGCCAAAACTGCAATATAATTTCAGAATCATGACATCACCACCTGATCCATATGCAACGGGCAGGGTGCAGCTAATGGCTAGCCGTCAGTGGTCATGTCATCGGTGGTCACTCAAAAGGTCATGCTAGGTCATGGAAGGTCACCAGCCGTTATTTGATCACACTTTCTGATGGATTTTACTTACCAAGAGCTTCAAGGGAAAAACGAGCGCATGCCGCATGCACCGTTGAAAAAATTGAGTGAAAGGGTCTCAGGTCCGGCGACCTCTGCAGGTGAAGTGCCCCAGGGTAGGATTCCGGTCCTTGTTGATTAACTTCGTCAAAAATTGCGGTACATAGAGCTGTGATGTCGGCACCATTGTGTTCGTCATGATCGAGCTGTCACGACCTGCATCGTTCTCATATTCACCCTCCAATCGTAACAACTACAGCAGGGATTGGCAAATGGCGTGGCACCCCTTTGGGAGGTAATGAAGGTCTCTTGAAACCTCATCCCTCATCTCTTTAGCATCAGTGGCTCTCCTTATGGAACAGGTTTCTTGACTGGTCTGTTTCACCCCAGAATTCAAAGACTAGTCAAGGTAAAACCGAGCGCACCACAGTGAGCACAATTTGATAAGCTGGTGTATCTCAATTTCATGTAGAACCTTTCACGTATCACGTACCTAAAACCCTTTCGTGCACTCATGCAAAAGCAACTGCCATGTTTCAACAGCTGGTAATGGCATTTTCACAGCCGCTGACGTAAGAAGGGGAGGGAAGGGGGCTTGATTAGACCCCCAGCCGTTCGGCCGCCGACCGAACTTAGTTTTGCAGAAAAAAAACGAGTGCTATCGAACCCCTTGACGAGAGGGTGCCGATGCTACCCAATTATAAGATCTTGGGCTACGGCGTGCTTTTTTGGTCCTGCCTGTGATCTATCCGAACACTTCTGCCCACAAGTGCTGGGTTAAATGGCATATATTTCAAATGGTTCCTGTGGTAGAGCTGCCATGCTTGAATTTGACTAATTAGGAATGGAAAATATCCATATAGTAACGGAAATCTATGGAATTTCAGTAAACTTGGTTTTGTCGGCAATGTGGTCTGGCAGTGGGGTGGGGGAGGTAATAAACCCTGTCTGGCGCCCCAAAAAGGGGGGGCACGATCCCCGAGGCCCTGCCGATCACCTTATGACTACAGGCATCACAGCTCCACACCTTTTGCAGATGGCCAGGACCCCCTGCGATACATCCCAACAGCAATCTTTATTCAGAACCTGTCTTGATTAACCAACGATGCATTAAATGCGACGGATAACTCTACAATGCATTATTATCAACTATTGAACGGACCTCGCCGATAGGGGGGTACTGTACCCCCCTAACTTTCGATAGCGGGGGACCTGTCCCCCCCGTCCCCCCCGGTGGCGCCGCCCATGGTGGGCAGCTCTATACAACAGATCACTACGCTAATACGACAGTCAACGACAGTAGGATCCGACCGAGCGGTTTTCCACAATCGTTAGCCGTGACCTGAGACGTTTCAGATATTTTCAATTGCATAGCAAGGAACCAGAACGCAAAATCCAACCAGATTTCAGATACTGGAGAACCATTTTTGGCAGTGTACCCCCGCAGTGTTTCAAACAACGTTTTCGAATATGCCACTGAGGTCTGAGGAGCGCGAAATTATAGGCGATCTACGCTAGATACGTTAGACCTCACGTACCACTCTACTTGCAATAACAAACGACTAAACCATTCGAATTTAATGAACAGTTGCCGAAACGGAAGCCATAAACGATGATCAAACCTCATTGATAAAAGCGCTAACATTTACACCAAATATATAATAAATAGTAACAGGTAATCGTACTTTCAAACCAACTCGTCTTGTAATTGTCAACCATTCTTCGCAAGCGCCACATTTCTGTCCCGACGTTTTCCGTCAGACGCCCGCGTATATTGGAGAAGTTTGAAATTCGAATGCCTCCGATGGGCGATGTCTTGACATGTTTGGGCTGAAGCTCCTCATCCTTTTCCGGAACGAATTATGCAAAGTTCAACTGACTTCGAATGGTGTGTATTGTTTAAGTTAAAATCACATAGATAAATGTATATAATCACTCATAGACACATCGTGTCGCGTTATTGATCGCATTGCGGTCTCGGCGACTACACGACCGTCAGTCGGTGATATTGCGTCAAACATACGCGCGATCACCGTATCTTGTACAGCGAACGCTGCTCTAGGAGGTGAAGGCCGTTCATAGCTAGCGAATAGCATCGTCTAGCCAACGACCGTCGTTCTCTAGGCGGTGTACTATATCCTCTTGCCAGCGAACGTTTCAACAAAACGTATGTGAATCGAGACGGGACACGCGACAACAGTGACAGATCGTTCGACACGAAATCGAAATAATATATCTATGTAGTTTCACGGTATGCTGTTTAATCATAGTGCTATCTAGCTACAGATCTTGCCACGGTATGCTGCGGGCAGTCGATTCCTGCTCCTATACGCGGTAGACAGCACACCAAACTCATGGCCATGGCACCGCAGACGCTCACTCGACATTCTAGCAATCACCTCGAACCGTCCCCACCCAAGGATCATCACAACCTCCCAGTCTGGGGAAGGATCACACAGGATTCGCCCACACACAGTTATCAGCTATCCTTGCAGCAGCACATCCGTCAAGGAGAACACAAGGTCTCTTGACGGCTTTTTCTACCGTTTTTATCACACTACCCAGTGACCAGAGGATAAAACTCGAACCTAGCTAGCGCGCCGTACAGGAGTGAGCCACGCATGACCGCGGTGCGGCGATGGCTATTTCCGGCGCCCGTCCGCGACCCCCGGGGCGAGTAGCGGTGCGCGGCGACACGCAGGCGGTGCCGGTACGTGGCCGGGACCGTTCACTGCTCCCGGGGGAGCGGCACCAATCGGCGGCGGCCGGCCGGCGCCCGATCACGAGCGCCCGGCCCGGCCCCGCGGCGGCCGGCGGCGACCGAGAGCCAGCGGGGGCCAGTGTGACGCCAACGCGTCGGTGTGCGGAGCGCGGTCCACTCAGTGGGTGATGCAGGTGCAAACTGAACACTCGAGGGGTTAGTCACTGCGCGGCGCACAACACACACATAGCCTCTACGGCGGAGCTCGATAATATGCGATTGCACCGACCATCTGAACAGCGTTCTCGTCATCCCGGGCGCTCCTGCCCAGATCCCTCCTACCCCCCCCCCCCCATCACGATTTACTACGTCCCCTCTGCGAGAGACGTTCTAACATTCTCACCAAGGAACGAATAAACGCCCTGAATGGACGAAATAGACGCCTACCCACCGCACCCCTTCTACGCTAAAGAGGACGTTCACCAGCACATGGGCGTCCCCTGTTCAGACATCCGACCCGATCGGTCACTCGAGATCGGACTCAGCGTGACATGGCAAATTGTAATCTACCAACATAGAAACCGACCAGGCTGCTTTATACGATCACCGAGTGCCCAGGGAGGTTAGCAGGGACGACCGTCTCACCCACTGCGGTGTATATTCGGAAATCTAGGTGCCGATACGGCGTGATGTCTACGTGTAGATTTCCTGCAGACGTTGACAGGACGGGGTGCCCAGACCCTGCGCCTTCTTCAACTGGCTGCTGTCGCCAAAACTGCGCGCTCGCCACATCATGTTCTCCTCTGTGAAATCGAGAGAGATGGTAAAATAGGGTATATCTGCGGCATAAAAGACGACTAAAACACAGCCCTGTTGCAATCACCTCTCTTGATAAAGGACCAATATCATTCATGGGCATTTTTTAACGCATTGTTCTCAGTGGTAACTCAAATCCCATTAAAATAAAAGTACGTACTTGTGCGCGCCCCCTATCCGGCCGCGCATGCTGCGCCCTAATACAGGCCCATTCCAGATGAGGCTAATGGCTCACAATACCTTCCTGCGTCCCACCCAGAGCGACAAGTCCTCATGTGACCCCTTCCATCAGGGGTGGGTCCTTCTCCTCTCCCACTCTGGCATTAGCGCCATCACCGGCGACCCACTCCCCATCCGGGCCCGACTGAGAACGTACGACCCACCGGCCGCGCTAAGACACTGAGCGGGCGCCGCTTCCGTCCCTGCCGCGCCGCCGAGTGCCGCCAGCGATCGCAACAGTCAGCTGACGTTAATTAGAACATTAACGTTGCGTCACGCTCGCCGCACTGAGGGCGACCTGCGCCGCAACTGACGCCGCTGGGACAGAGTAACACGCAAACGCTACTGAGATCGCTACTGGCATCGGAAGCGGCGACGAAAGCCTGGGCCGTTAGGTGAGCGATCATGGCCGTTATATTGGCCAATGTAAGCCTGCTCGAGAGCGGTAAAAGCCGCGGGAGGGGAGGGTGTGGCGGCCGTCCATGCATTCATCAGCTGGCGCTGGTGTGATACTGAGCAGGGCTGCCACGGCCGACAGTCGGAGTTGGCGCAGCGGAACACACAAGGTACGGCTCAGACCGAAGATGTAGGGTACGAGGGTCGGGGATCTCGACTGCCAGTGCCCTTGGATACCTGGGTACGGTAACCAGCACCCGGGCGGTGGCTGAACATTGAACAGCCGGGTGGCAATAGGCCTGAGGAAAGACTATGTACTATGTAGTGTAGGAAATGTCATATGAAGGGTAAAGCTCATGAAGGCGAGAAGAGGATGTCCAAATCTAATGGCATAAGGGAAACTGAATCCGTAAACGAACCTTTCAGTCTGCATTTTCTGCTAAGCAGCAAAAGTCCTTCTATACGTAATAAGTATGCTTTCTATACGTGCGTTATAATATGTGAATGTGGCACCTTCCGGTGACCGACTAGAGAAATGAATGCCAACCAATTCCTCTCATATATGTACATTTACTGGAACCACGACCGCACGAAAAGCTCTGCTATCAATAGTTAAACACCATCACAGAGATAGGCGATATCGAATCTCATCAATATTTCAAAACGCCTGACTGTATTCTTGGGTCTTGCGGCTGACAAACAGACCAAACACATACGATGGTGCGACAAAACTATCCCGGAAACTTCACTCTGAGCTGAACGCACGCCTACAACTGTGATTCATATCCAGGCAGTTTCATTCGAGAAGTCTATTGTTTTTACACTCATGAGTTGCACAATCTTCGTCATCATGCGGCGCGACTTTTAGTCGCACGAGATCATTAATTACTGCCGATGTAATTAGTATAATTGTTCGTAACACCTTCGCGCCCTTAGCTGTATTATCGGAACACAGAAACTAGGTATCAATGGCAATACGTCACAGTGAATAAGCATAAATCAATGAGTACCGGCAGAAGAATGGAACTAATGCAAGTTATTACCTACCAAATGATATAAAATACTTCAGTTGAAATAATTTGAATAATACACACTACACAGCCTCTAACAATAACTAAATAAATGCACCTATCGCATTGGCGACATGAATGCAGGCAGCATCGTGAAAAACTATGCTTTATTTATGAAGGCCACATTTTGTTGCCCGTAGTGAAGCATGATAAGAAGACGGAGGTCATAATCGTAGCCTTAAAATACGTGAGTTAATCACAAATAAATAAAAAAGTTCCATTGCCTCGTCCTAGATAACAATGAAGATAATGTTTCAGTTTCACGCTCAAGCGGATGCAGGATGTCTGGCGATGAGCCCATCCACTAGCATCTGAAGTGGCCGCCACACAATGCGTTTTTACACCGTCCTTTTTACTTGTAACAATCCAGCCCAGCGTCTATTGATAGTCACCATATGAAGCAGCCGCAAGCCCTGCATTTGGCGAGCTATTACAGCGGTCTCAGATGTTCAGCCGCTCGACTGGCCTCATCCGACTCCAAAAACGAGCGAGGGTGGACTCAGTGATTACCACGGTGGTTTATAAGTCACCGGCCCAAGGCCGGAGTAGGGTAGGGACTGGGGCGGCGTCTTGGCAACTGCCATTGTTACCGACAGTGACCAATCATGCTCATAGGGTAGCGAGAAGGTCCAATGCCCTTGACAAAGTGTTATACCGATTCGTATAGCGTACTGGCATCGCGGCACGTCACACGAGGACCACTCTATTAGAGATGTGCTACCGGACTTTTACCAACTAAAAGTAGTCGGTTATCCAATCCTACCGTCGAAACCTCGTAGTGAGGCGCAGCTATTATTCGAAGCCGACAGAACTTAGTAGTTATGAATCAAGTTCTGTTTAGCACTTCTCACTCACCAACCACATCCCTTAAGTCCCCTTTGACCCAACCCATCTCTTCCCTCCCCTTCCTTTTCCCCTGCAGTCACTTACTGTAAGTCCTCTCCTTGAGACAGGCGTTGCGTAGCATCCGTACATACTCTTCTTCGACCTCTGCTTCTAGCCGATATAGGCTTCCCTGGTATTCCGTGCTAAAGTCGGGCTTCACGTAGTAGGGCACCTTGAGCGTTCCCGTCCTGCGCACCATGCTGTACTTGCTGTTGAAGGAGACGGGGGAGGGTGTTAAACGAAGCGGTAAACTCGGCAAGAATGATGGTGGTGAGGGAGGTTGGTGGTAGCTGAACTCACCAGTCTTCTACGTGAACTGGCCTTCCACGAAGTCCCAGAATAGACCGCTGGTTAGTAGGGCTCCCGGCCGCCATGTATCACAGCAGGAAGGCCCGGTAATGTGTGTGGGGGTGCCATTGTGTGAGCGTTATGGGCTCGGAGGCTTAACGACTGGCGCACCACTGCAGCACGGCAGACCATGTGGTTCAGCAGGAACACATTACGGCATTTCGTAGAGGCTCTGGTGGGGAGCTCCAGCGGCCACATGGCTTACTTTTTAGGAATTAGTAAGTTCCAACGCATGTCGCGTATGCAGCATTTTACCCCAACTTCCAGTCACTCTGATTGATAATCCTCAGACATGATACATTATAAAAAACGCAGCGAGACTCAATACAAAAATATGTACAAAGCACATTCTCAAAACACACACACTTCAACCCACACACTTCTGCACAACTATCGATACAACAATGGCCCAGAGATCACCCGCAGCCTCCTAGCAGTTCTCATGGCTGACCGACCGTCAGAAGCTCCCACTGGAGGGCTCTGGCCTGTACAGCAGGTCCTTAACGAGCCAGCTGGACGTCACGGCCTCTCACCTGGAGGGCTGCAGGCTGTACAGCGGGTCCGACACGAACCAGCTCGACATCATTGACATGAAGATGAGTAGCAGAATGGGCATCAGCTGCAGCACCAGTGAAGACGTCGGCGCCTGCGGGCAGGACGGCGCTGCCGTTCAGAGCTACAGACACATACGATATACATGGCGTGGAAAATATACAGTCCTCACATTCGACAAGGGTGAATTCAATGGTATGCATCAATTGATACACAATCATAATGAGCTTAAGCATAACTTATTTGTCGAAACAGATAATTAGATTGTCGGTTAACTTACTCATTCATGAAAAGGGAAATACTACGGCGGAAGTTTGGCACCAAACAATATTTCCTTACATCAAGAAAATATAGGGGATTCGTCGCAACAGTTAATTCATGTTTTCATTATGGTACGACTGTCCGAACAACAACTGTGAACGAAGAGTATCTGCTTGAATATTTTAAACAAAACAAGAACGAAAGCAATTTGCAGCGCCAACATTTGCAAACCTAGGCCAATATTTATAAGCTTCGCGTATCAATTTGAAACATGGATGGACGTGGCAGATGACAAGCACATTTGTAACGAAATAAATCGTAGACCCTGTGCACTGCAGTGACGGTATTTTATAAATGACGGACAAGCAAACATTACTTTTGTCAATATAAATGTTCAACGCACAGCGGCAGTCGAAACAACAAAGCCCGCGTACACGGCCATTTTATTTTTAAGCTGGCAAGGTTAGTATTCACAGCTTAATGGCTCTTTTATCCGCCTACGACGACTCGAAATTGGCTTGATCCTGTACAACCTAACAGTACGCAATTTAATAGCCGTCATTTGAGCAAACTGATGAGCTCTTACTGGTCCCCTAGTGACGAAAGGCAGCTCAGTTCCATTTGTGCCAGTATTCTCCGGTAGTATCCGTCTTAGCTCAATGTAACGCACATCAGTTTCTGGAAATACGCCTGTCCGCACACGCGACACACACCTACAGGGAATCCGACACTCACGGGCGAGTCGTAGGCGGAAGGCGGTGGCGGTGGCGATGGCGGGGGCGGGGGCGGGGGCGGGGACGGGGGCGGGAGGACGTAGTGTGACCCCCACAGACCGGTCACCGTCACGTCCGTCACCTTAGCGTCATCACTAATCACGACAGCCGAGCGCGCCGCACGCGCAAACATCTCAGCAGGGGCTCCAGGGCCGTCAAAACACCGGCATCCGCCGGACACCGGCCGAGCTACGGCCGTGTTCGTTTTCATTAGCGACAGGAACCGCCGGCCAGTCGGTGGCTCTATATTGCGCGCCGGCCGACAGCCTTGTCACAGAAGGGATGGCCTCTTTTCTAATGGGAGCCAAAGATCGCCGGTTAAATTGAAGCTATCGTTCATCGCGGCACGTGAGATGACACGGGGAAAGAGAGATCGTTTGTACCGGTCCCGGGACTCGTTTTATGAGGTGGTTGATAACAGGTGGCGGGGTTCACACGCGTGACGATCAAAGATAGACGCTGCTTTCTGAATGAACAGTATAGAATGACGGGAATCTGCAAAAAGTACCACTAAACATATACAGCTTTCGTACGGAAGAATCGTTCAAATCATAACCAAATCAGGACATTCGTTTTTCCTTCCTTTCTTCGTTCCTTCTTCAGTATTCTCTACACCATATGCTCGACATTCGACAAATCAGTAGATAATTCGACTCTTGAAATAGCATCTCTTTTCATCAATAATCGTGTCAAATCCACTATACAATGGCCAGCAAAGGCAAACATAACTAAACCGACAGCTACCCATCGCAGCCCACTCCTCAGTCCACAGTCCTCAATAGCTCATTTCTTCGGCGGGCGGGCCAGCTCCTCCGCCCGGACCGACCAGTTTTCTCACCTCTCCCCCAGACTTTCTCACAGTGTTGTCTCACATCCCGCCCAGACACTCTCACAGTTGTCCCGCATCCCGCCTGGACGTTCCCCCCGTTTTCTCACCTCCTCGCGCTCCTGGCGGGCGCGGTGCTGCTGCTGCGCCCGCGTCCATCGTCCGTTACGACGCATGTAGATGTTTTGCGAGGGCATGCCACCACCGAAGAACATGTTGAACAGCTCCTCAGCAGTGACGTCGGCTGAAACATAGAGGGGAACGGTCATAACGGGAGTTACGCACAGCTTTGCGAGGTATTACGGATATATCCACTCCCTACCACAACGCCAGGCAAAACAGAGCTATTATATGTCGATAATGATGTAGTCATTCATCTTTATCGTAATACTGCTGTGGCAGGTAGCGTTTAACTCCAACGCGACAAATGGTTACCATAGTGATCAACACAGGTCACCAACCGACCTTCGAGCCAGCCCGATTGACCTTTACTCCACCCCACTGACCTTCGCGCCCGCCCGACTGACCTTCAAAGCCGCCGTGCGTGGGGTCATAGTGATGGTGTCCGCGGCCGCGGCTCGAGCGCACGTCCTCGTTGCCATACAGATCGTACTGCTTCCTCTTCTCGGTATCAGAGAGCACCGCAAACGCATTGCCGATGGCTGCAACAGCGGTAGAGGAGAGTTGAACGGCCGAAAAACGGGCCGAGGGATGCAAAAAAAAGACATGCGTATCACCCAGCAACGTCCAGAAATAGTACACCCCCTGACTAGTCATGTTACAGCGACATATGTCGGTAATGATGGTACGACAGGGCGGCACAGGTCGAAATATTCCAGCCGGGGAGGTCCACATCTTTAGGGCGCCTCCCCCACCGTCCGTATCCGGCTACATCATTGGCACCATCAGACCCTGTCGGCTGCCGGATGAAACCAGTGGCGACGGTGACAGAGGAAGGGAGGGAAGAGGGGAGGCCGATGGGTGGGAGAGAGGATGGGGAGATATTGGAGAAGAGATGGTTGGATGGGCGGCGAAGTGGGACCATGAACACAAGAACGAAAAAGACAAACCGTCGAAACAACTTGTTCACTGAAGGCAAATAGAGCCACCTCTGCTACCGCGCCTTACCAGTTGTGCATGCAAACATGCTTGCTAATTATAATTTCCTGACAAATGACGGGACAAGATGTTTGCATATAAGCCAACTGACGGGCATGGTTGCGGTTGGTGGCAGGCTGTAACCAGGCGAAGTCAGTGAGGGGACCGGCCGTGTGCGGCTATGCGCGCACGTTAAACTTCGGAACTCCAAATTCTGCCATAGAACCGGAATTACGCGATCGGAGGGTAGAAGGCAGGGACAAGGCAACAAGCTCAGCTTAGCGGGAGCTCTGTCCTTGTGAATACTTCCATTCAAAAGGTTCGGATTACATTCATGAAAAAAAAACAAGCGTCACTTCATCATCAGTTCAAGTTCACTCGCGTATGTTGCTCATTGCCAAAAATAAGTATTTTAACCGTAACAGAGTCATTTTACCCGTCATGTATCCGTATATTATAGGAATCCAGTCTGCAAGGAACATAGAAGCCATCCAGTAGCGGCGGAACACCTTCAATTAGGGGGGGGGGGGCACTGCCGACTTTTGGTCCCATTCTTTCCATGCAACGCCCATAGGGCTAATGTTAAAATGCCAAAATCAAAGGGGGGCACGGTGCCCCGGTGCCCTCCCCGTTCCGCCGCCTATGAAGCCACCACTCTGGAAGCGTCAAGACCATTCCCGGCTAAAAGCGGAGGAAGACGGAGGAAAAAAAGAAGAGGAAGACGGCGGACAGCGGCACGAGCCACACAGGACACGCTCGGACAGTCCGAGGTCCCCGGTAGGGTGCCGTTTCCTGGTCGAGTGCCGCGCGAGGGCGGGCCACTCGGAGCCGCGTCCGGGGAGCGTGCTCTGGAGGCCCTCCCCCAGAGGTGTGCCGTGCGCCGCGCAGGAAATGGGCTAGAGCGGCTGCTGCCGTCCACCGCCCACCGGCGGCGCTACAGACGTCCGCTGACCACCACCCACCGACATTGTCCTCCGCCCACCGTCCACCGCCCAACAACGCGTCGTCCACCACCCACCGCCCTCCGCCCACCGGCGCTGCTACAGTCGCCCACCGTCCACCACCCACCACCCACTGCCAGCCGCCTACCGTCCACACCCACCGCCCTCCGCCCACCAGCGCTGCTAACCACCGCCCACCACCGTTCACGACGTTCACCGCCTCAGTCGTCCTGCCTTCTGCCCACCGTTATAGTCACCCGCCGCCCACAGCCATAGCAGCCCGTTAGCACGTAGCTGGGACTACTAACGCAAGTCGGCCAGACACGTAGTGCTACCTTTCCCTACAGAAAAGCACGGGCATCCCTCGGGAAAAATTAGCCGAAAGGGTAAGAGAAACGTCCGACTGGTAAACCATCAGCCGCGCTCACCGCCTTTGTTCTGGCAAATCCCACAAATATTGGCAATATATCAAATATTTAATCAATATAAAATTATCAAAGGCACATTCAGTTATGTTGATAATGTGGAATGTGGGTGGTTACAACATGTGCAGATGAAGCCCAGAGTAAGAACAAGTTGAGAAACGATGGCTTCCATCGCAATGTAGCCACCCGCCCACAGCCAGCTACTACAGCCATACCCACATCAAAAGAACAGTCGGCTTCCATCCATGGCATTTGAGCGTGCGAGCAGCACGCCGCTCATCTGTTCTCTCTGTGGCTTCAGCGGCTAATTCAGAACTGAGCAGCCAATCAGCGGAAACGGTGCGGCGCTATACGGCACGGGAAACGACAGCGAACAAAACTGAACGCCTGCCGCGCCAGCTGCGCCGCGGGCGTCAAATTACAACAGACACGCAGCGCACGACAGATGACGGTAGAGCGTCAGCAAGATTACTTTACTACTCGAGTGTCATGGTCTGTCGGTCTCGGGACATGATAAAAAATGACGATACTGGTTAACGTTCATGAGCATACGATACTGGCAGGCGTTCAGAGCACTACATTGGCTTACAAATTCACAACAAGTTAATGAATACGAATGGTTTACGAATGTCGTTGGTAAGAGGTTCGACGAGTCAATCCAACACATGCATACAAAACATTTGTGAGGTATTGGTCCGTCCACTAAAAGTTCAGTTTCCTCATTCCTATGCCTACGACATCGCGAAGAGCCAAAAAGAAAAATCAGCAGCAGCAACAGCCTATATCCCTCGATCGGCCTGGAATCTTCAGGTACGATGACCGGTGAGTGTGAAGTGTGAACACTCTGGAGTGGGGGTTCACTACTGACAGAATAAAAACGTAGTGCAGTCGCCTATCGGCTATCAGTGCAGCCTCCTTTAGAGCACGTGACAGGCTGTTGACATCCGGAGCCGTGCTGACCTTTGGTATGGACATTAGTATCGCCAAGACACCATATTTACGGAAACCTTACGCTCAGGAGCCGAGAGAAGCCCGCCAATGTGACAGGTATTCTGCAAATGAGCTTTAATGGTTCACGCTGTTTTTCTTTCAACATTTAAAGGTAGTGTGCCAGCTTTCTTGGACCGTATGGAGTTAATGGCCCAGATAAGGAGAACCGGATTTTTAGAACTTATCCATACCTTCAAAACTCATGGAAACGTCTTAAATTCTTCAAATTTTGAGTACCCCAGTGCGAAATTCGCCCCGACGGGTTGTCGGTCGTACCCCAACCACATTTCACACCACTATGAACAATAAATGCACACACTGAAATCGCTATTACCGATATGCTCATCCAATCAAGTTTCGATAAACCCGTTCATCATCAGCTCCTGCGGTTTCGAACACGCCTGTTAGTTGGCTTCTGATGCTCGTCGAGGTCGGAATTTCCAAATACGCGTGGTGCGTCGGGCCGCGCGCTCTGACTTCGGCCAAGAAAAATGCGTCAGCTGATCATTGTCATTTCTGCCACTTACGTGTGGTGAAATGGGGTCATAACTTATAAGACGGCTTTTTCATATCAATTATTTTACATAAAATCATATTTCAAACCATAAATAATGTTCGACAGCCAAATAAAAGAAACAATACCAATACGGGCTTACAGTTTAAGGCTCGACATTGTGTTGTCTACGATTAGACAGCTGATAACTCATTCCCGTACGTCGTATAGTCGTAACACTATAATGACCTTTGCTTATTGTCACAAGTGCGCCGCATTCGCGATTGTTGCCCGACGCCTGTTTGCAGGTGAGCCCACTACAGTTGTTATACATATCTAAAAACCGATAAACTTTTAGGCGAAAAAGGCACTATTCCAGGCCCATTTTTGATTTTTTTTGCGATATTAGGTAAAAACAGAAGCTTCTTATCCTAGGAAAAATAAAATGGGAAATCTTTCAAAGGTGGCACACTACCTTTAAAGAGTGACAACATTTAAAGGTGGGGTCACGCTTCTGGAAATCTGTTTTTGTGAAGTGACTTGTCAACTGATCTCCTTAGCTGCAAAAAAGTATGCATTAACCATATTAACGACAAATCTATTTTCAGTACAATTTTGGTGACTAAAATGAGAGTTGCGCTGGCAGAAAATACATCTATGAATCTTTACACCCTCACCAGTTTGACTCACCCCGCTCAGCTCGGGGGCACACAAGGCGGGTTGCAGCGGATCCCGCAAAAGTCGGTCAGACAGACAGCTCACTGCTCCTCTCCGATTGAAAGCGAGCCCATGCATTTAAATCGGCCCGCCACACACGTCAGCCATGTATAATCCTGATTGCGGCCGGGACGATCACCGGAATCTGTTCTGTTCGACGGCGTCCACAATGTACCAGTGACGGACTCGGCGGCACGGCACGGCACAGCACTTACCTTTGAAGGCCTCTCCGGCACCCGGCGTCTTGTTCTTATCCGGGTGAAACTGCAGAGCCAGCTTCCTGTATTTCTTCTTCAGTTCGGAATCAGTTACTTCCTTACTGACGCCGAGAATTTCGTAATAGTCCTTGCAAACTTTTATCCTGGAAGATACAGACCGGTTTGACGTAAAATATGCATTGCTATGCTGCGTACTACGCTCAGTTTGGTTGCCTGCTGATGCATGAGGCAATTTGGTACCGACTGCTGATAAGGTTCATGAATTTAAGAAAGGTTGTGGGGGAGGGGAGATGAGGTGAGTACTACTTGGGTTCGACACAATCGACACGGGGTCGTACTAAAAGCTTCAGGTGGGCGTTCACCACAAAACTTGGGGAGTTATAGTCCGTTTTATTTCAAAAGGCGCACGGCCCGAAAATCGATTTTAGAATTGTCACGTGCAAATTGGTGGTTTTGACAAAAATCAACGAACACCGGCTTGGCATGTTTCGAAACGGCTGGTCTCTGATCCTCTGATTTACGAGTTTTGAGAGAAGTACAGACGTACGGCTCATGAGGAAATGTGAATCGAAAATGCTTCCACACGGGGTCTAACCATAGGCACTAAACAAATGATTAAAATGATCACGTGGATGACCTGTTTGCAGGCCTACAAAAATAACACACGGATTGACATTTTGTTTTGAATTTATTTCTGGTAAGTAAAAATAGAAACATGCGCCAGCATCTCTGGCGACCTATTACAATAGGTACTGATCGATCGATTTCTGCACTGGGAAAAAGTCGGGTATGCGCCTACTAAACCTGGAAGGAGTTATAAAAAGGCGACCGTGACCGAAGTTTGTACTTAGCATGCGAAAACACAATGTTAGACAACAATATAGAACGTCACCAGCTTCAGCGTCTCACAATGACATGTTTTCCATGAGCCTGCCGTTCAGAATTCTGGCCCCCGACAGAGTCTTGTGCAAAAATTATTGTTCTGTCTTGATTGTTTAAGGATTTGCCGCTTGCTAATTCTCAAGTGATGGGCTGGCTGTGGAATCAAGGGTACTCCAGGAGTGACGTTAAATTAGCATGCAAAATTAACAGAATGGCTCAAATTTATGAATTTACTAACATTTTGAAACGTGGCACAGCTTGCCTTATAAGCTAAACTGAACAACTCGCTCCGTTGCACTGCGGCACTGCGGTTATCTTTCAAAAATGGCCGAGAAATTCATCTCGGCTTGCGTTATTTTCTAGCGTCACGCACGTGCTAACTCCAAAATAATACTTCGGGCTATAAGCCTTTTGAAAAAAAATGGACTATAATTATATGTAAATAACGCTACATTTGTCAGCAGATGTTTATTTCCAGGTACAGGTAAAACTTTGCCTAAAGTATTTTGTCGCAGCTTTCGTTCGAATAAGTCAAACTATGTCTTTAAAACAGAGAAGTTAGTGAGAATCGACACGCATCAGATGAGCCCAACATGGTCCAACCAATCACGCCCACCGACGAACCGTGTCAAACTCAATTCAAGCCCTCTCGAGCAGTCGGGTGTGGCTACCCAGGTGATATGGCACTCGTCAACAGCGTGCTGAGCAGCATGAGATGTGGCATTATGATCAATTATTGCTGGCAACTTGTGTATACCTAATATGATGCACACCAATTTACTCAATCGTGACATCAAAATGAAACATAACTCGTGATACGTCCGTAAAAATTAACTTCCAATGCAAGCGAGCGCTGAAATATATGCCGCACATACTAAATCCGGAGGCACTCTCAGGTCACTCTCACTCTCACCACAACAAGTGTTTTGTACGGCGTACTCCGAAGTCACTCCACCCCACCACCTGTCCCTCCCATCCCCCGTCGTTACTGACCTGCGGACCTCCTCCAGCTGCTCCTTGGTGTAGCTGGCCTCCTCCGGGGCGGCGCGCGGCTCCTCCGTCTCCGAGCGGCGGTGCTGCGCCCTGGCCGCCGGACGGGAGCGAGCGCCGTCTGGTGTCGACTCGCCCAGACGGTTCAGCAGCTCGAGCAGCGCTGTAAGCCCGGGCAGCGCCGGGCCCGGTCAGGGCAGGGCATCGACGGTAGGCGCACGGGGCACGAAGGCGACAACGGGAGTATCTAGGCTTACAGAGCTTATCTACAATCCATATGTCAAAGCACATTTATTCAGTGTAGGTTACAACTCAAAAGTAGAATAGCAAATCAGATACAAATTGAATGGAAAGTCCAGAAACCGTGTGTATGACGAAATAGATCGGAAATGCCCTGATATTTCCTGTTGGAAAATATGTTTTGGGAGTGATAAGAAACCAACAAGACATTTACAAGATAAACAAAGAGTGAACAGTACACATGTCCCATTATATAACCCCCACCCTCACAGTCACATGACTGATGACCCTCTCCCTCCCCCCCAGTCCCGAGCTCAGAACTCACACTGGGCCTTCTCTGTGGGGTACATCTTCTCCGCCTTCCGCAGCAGGCGCGCCGCCTTGTCCCGCTCGCCGGCATTCATGGCCCTCTCGGCGGCCTCCACACACCGCTCCGCCTCCCCTTTATTGGCGTCCATGGTGCGGCGAGGCTCGTCGGGACGTGCTGCTGCTAGGTCTCACCAAACACTGCAGATAAGACGGTAAGAGAAGTTAATATCAAAGTCAGATGTGTTCTAACCACAATCTCTAGGTTAGTGTGAGCGAGTGAAGCGAAGTTTTTCCAATAGAACGGAAAAATCGCAGTAGAGCGGCCTGGCCCAGTCCGGTCTCTCACGCTTTAAAGAGGTTTATATCTCAGCAGCTGCTGCACCGATTGATCTGTGGTCATTTTATTGGGTAGCACCATCCATTCCCTTCTACCCCAAAATTGACTACTCTTGATGCATCTAAGTCACTGTCATGGCACGTGCCACGAAGAAAGTCAGGGGTGTTCAAGTTGTTCTGCTGAAGTGGCTCTTTGAGAGGCCTATATTGCTGGAACATTTGAGTTATGGTAATTTATGTAGGGTAGTTGCATCCCTTCTACCAAACATCGGACACTCTCGATGCATGTGGGAGACCCACACTATTAGTGCAAAATCAAAATGAAGAGGCACAAAGTTTGTTCTAATTACAAAAGCTCAATAATTACTTGGGCAATTGTGCTGAAACTTATCATGTGGGTAGGCACTTACCACTGACCACTCATCAGGCTATGTATATCCATATGTCAGCAGTCAGGTTGGGGACTGCAGTGCACAGGCAGGGGTTATTTAGAGCAGATAGGCATGCGCATGTGCAGGGTGCTACTTTTACATCATGAGAATGGCTGGACTAATTGCGCTGAAAGTTGGTACACCCTTAGTAACCAGTAAGTTAGGGTGCCAGGAAAACCATGTCTGTTCAAAGTAGACCCAGTTTGCAAGTGCGCACATGCAGAAGGACCAGTGTCCCAAAATTGCATTCTGGCTTGGGTGTCGGAGGGGAAAATTTCTCAGCAAAAAGGGGATGTGAGTGGAAAATTGCTGGCCAGATAAGGCCCAAAAAGAGTGATAAAAGGATAGGTAACATAAATTTCTATACGGGTGTGGTAAAATGTGCAATGCAAAATGGCCATCCCAACAATGCTTTTCTCGGTTAAGTTGAGAGTAGAAAATTGTTCTGAAAAGTTGGAGGTGAGAGTGGAAAATGACTTTCAGCTGGATGTCATTTCGCACCCAAATCAACAAATTTTGGGACGCTGAGAAGGACGCTTCCACATCTTGAAAACAACTGAGCCGATTGTGCTAAAATAAAGCGCAGCGCGAGAGACCAACAAGAAGGGTGCAATTGCAGCTTGCAAGTCAGCTGAAAAAGCCCCTCTAGCACTAGAGCAGTGCAGTTGCACTCTCTTGTTCAGGGGATGGATCAATCAGAGGGGATGGGGTAAATCAGACCCCAGGTCCAGTCAGGCCTGGAAAGCACAATTTAATCCTTTTGAATTACAGTGGCCCAAAATTTGCCAGTTTGGGTGGGAAGGGGCATCCAAATCAAAATAATTTTCCACTCCCACATCCAATTTTCCAGAACAATGTTTCGCTCCCTATTCTACCAATAAGGAGTATCTGCATGCATTTTTTCCCTACCTACATATTCGATTCAATAATCTTATAGGTAAAGCAGCTCCTACATCCTCCAAAGTCCAAAATTCACAAATAAAACTAATGATCTCTGTTTTCCGCTCTTTTTGTGCATTTCTGACTGGCAATTTTCCACTCTCAGTCTCAGCCCTCTTTGTAGTGACGAATGTTCCCCTCTGACACCCAAGCAAAATTATAATTTTGGGACACTGTTTTGAAATCACTTCCTTTGAAACATAATAACCCCTGCTCGGGGGAGGTAAATACAGGGCACGTATTTAGACAGTGACAAATTATGGCACTTTTTAATAATGCTATTCCAAATTCTGGCAGGTTGTTAATTATTGAATTATATCAATATAGGCTTGTTTTTTAAAACAAATATTGTTGATATTTGGGTAATTCAGGCACACTTCTGTGATTGTGAAATACACCCTGCTCAGTGGCTGCAGCAGGGCAGAGTACAGCAGGGCCTGCTGCAGCCACTTCTCCAAAACGGTCACCCTGCTGAGCTATCCTCCTGCTGCGTTAACTTAAAATACAGTATGATACAATGCCCTCAGGTGAAATAACTGGAAAAAGACAATAATGGATATCAAAATGAGTAAAAAAGAGGCTCTTTTGTCATTTTGCTCAATTACCACCCATCGTATAACAATGATCATGCAATGCATGCAGCATTAAAACTTACAACATGTAACTGCAATCGAATATCCTTGGAATAGCTCAAAAGATGATAAAAATATGAAAATATAATTGTACTATTCAAGATATATGCCGCAAATTGTCGCTTTTGCCTTTTGACGGGCTAGGGTTTAGATTATTCGGTGAAATGCTGCATACGCTCTTGGGACACCTAGCGGCTTGATTGGAAAACCTATTTAAATTTCTCATTAATATGGTATCATTTGATCAAATATTCAATAATTTTTCATTCAAGTTTTTTATAAATATATTTAGCTCATCGATACATGAAAACATGAGAAAAAAGCATTGAAATAAAGGTAAAAAGCATGTTTAAAAAATGCATGCTACTGCTACGTCAGTGACACGTTCAATTGGTTCATTCCTGCCATTACGTCATGCTAAACTCAGGTTATGATTGGCTCACTTCCGGAAAGAATACCCTACATCGACAGACTGTGTGAGAATTGAACATGGACAAAAATGTGATGTTTGTTGCGCCACTTTTGTGCTTAAAGTTGCTGAATAGCACGAATAGCACTGAATATGAGTTCTCTATATACCGTGTGAAAATGAATAGGAATGAACGCTGGGATGAATTAAATTTGGGTGGGTTAATTGTTTTGTACGTTCTTTTGGCGAAATATTAGCCATTTATATTGCTGATGCGCGGAAGAATTAAATAATCTGATTTCTGGCCGAGCAGTGAAATCAGACCATTTTGTTTCATGCCAGTGAGGTGGACTTCAGGTAAAGGAGAGGAGCTAAAGACTTCCAACATACAAACCTACAGCGCCTCTCCTCGGTTGGAAAACTTTCGTTTGACACCTGCTCTACTTATGCCAAAACCTGCAGGAAACAACAAGGACAACCTGTAGAGACATACCTATGCACTCTACCATCTGACCAAGCAATAACAGTTTGCATTAGGAGAATTTCAACCAATAACAGCTCAATGTGAAACTTAATGACAATGACACCAATTAGTTAGGTTTATTTAGGTTTTGTTAGAAAGTAGCACCTCCGGGGATAGCGCCTCTCCTTGGTTGGAAAACCTTCGTGTGACTGTGAAGTCTGCTCTACTAATACCTAAGTTTTTGCTGCTAATTTTCATAAATTTTTAGCCAGGCTAGAAAAGTCCAGCTTAACCCTCCTTTGTTGACATTCCATTGCTGTTTTTTGTTTATCCATTTGATGATTTGTTCTTTTAATCAAACACTCTGCCTGAACAGAGGCAGTGTGCTGGTTCCTAAGATGTGTACAGAATTAGAGCAGCCTGTTTGATGTGACCACCACTGAAAACAGCAGGGGCATGCTGGCAAATGAGCATGAATAATGTTCTCTCTCCCCTCTCTCTCTCTCTCTCTCTCTCTCTCTCTCTCTCTCTCTCTCTCTCTCTCTCTCTCTCTCCTCTCCTCTCCTCTCCCTCTCCCTCTCCCTCTCCCTCTCCCTCTCCCTCTCCCTCTCCCTCTCCCTCTCCCTCTCCCTCTCCCTCTCCCTCTCCCTCTCCCTCTCCCTCTCCCTCTCCCTCTCCCTCTCCCTCTCCCTCTCCCTCTCCCTCTCCCTCTCCCTCTCCCTCTCCCTCTCCCTCTCCCTCTCCCTCTCCCTCTCCCTCTCCCTCTCCCTCTCCCTCTCCCTCTCCCTCTCCCTCTCCCTCTCCCTCTCCCTCTCCCTCTCCCTCTCCCTCTCCCTCTCCCTCTCCCTCTCCCTCTCCCTCTCCCTCTCCCTCTCCCTCTCCCTCTCCCTCTCCCTCTCCCTCTCCCTCTCCCTCCTCTGCCCCACTCTTCCCCAGCAGGTGGCCATGATCACCGTCCTGCTGCCGGAGGAGCTGACAAGGCAGCAGCAGGGCTCGCTAACAGGCCTGTTTGAACGCGACCCTCGCGACCCTCGTCGCGCCGCCTTGGTCGTCACGGGCCTCCAGTATCGGCTGCCGGAGGCGCGCAGTCTCGGCTACCTCATCAGCCCGGCGGACAGCCGAGACTTCTCCGGCGCCGTGTTCGCCTACCTGCACAACTATGTGGTGATCACGAACGGACGCGTGCCCCGCGTGCTGCGCTGTGTCATCGACGGCCAGCCGGTGCCGGCCGAGTCGGTGACGCTGGCGCTCTACAGTCCGGCGGCGGTGCGCGGCGCCGACATGCTCCGAGGAAGTCTGGCCGGAGTGGGAGCAGCGTGTGACGCGGCTGCTGGTAATGCTCAGACGAACCACGCGTCTGCCGACGGTGTCGCGAACGGTCGGCGGGCCCCGCCGGCGCCGGACGGCTCGTGGGACCCTCTGCAGCTGATGGTGCGCGCCGTGCTGGCCGCCGAGCCGGCGCCGGCGGCGCGCGCGCGCATGCCGCTCGGTCTCGGTATCGGCTGGCTGCAGTGGCTGGTGCTGGAGCTGTGCTCGCTGGCGTTCGTCGGCCCGCCGTGGCCGGCGGCGGCGGCCGGCGCGGCGGCGCTGCGCATCGGCTGGCTGCAGTGGGCGCTGCTGGAGCTGGCGCTGCTCTGCCGCGTCTCGCAGCTGCACCGGCTGCTGGTCTGGCTGCGGGTGGACGTGCGCAGCGCCAGCCGCTCGCTGCTCTCGGCGCCGGCGCGCTGCAGCAGCCTGCTGGCGCAGTGTCTGCTCCGGCTGAGCCAGGTGGCGCGGCTGGCCATGCACCGCGGCCGCTCGGTGGTCTGGCTGGGCTGCGTGTGCGCGCTGGTGTGTGATGTGGCGCTGGGCGTTATCCTCACTCGGCTGGTGCAGCGTCGGCTTGACTCGGCCGCGCTCCTGAAGACGGTCACCGAGCTCTCCACGGTGAGTCGATCGGACGGACGCCGAGGGGTGTCTACGGGCTCATAAAGGAGAGGGGCATCGCTGTTTTTGCAGTTAGTGAACGTAAGCGCATCATCGCTTCATTTTGCGCTATTTCAGCGTCGGTCCTTTGAGTATCATTGAATGTAGAGCTCTACTGCAGCTGAGCTCGAGAAACTAAGCTGGCTGAAATTATTGACCACTCACGTTAAGATAATCTTCTAGGTACCATGTGACATTTTGTGACAATGTTTTACACTCCTCAGTTCGTTGTTTGGCTCTAGATGCCAGCACAGCATCTGAACACCTCTGTCTCCGCTGTCCGTCTGTCCAGGGCGTGTTGAACACCCCTGTCCGTCCTTCCATCCAGGGCGTGATGTTGCAGCTGCAGTCGCTGCTGCAGTGGATGATGGGCGCGCCGGCCGGCCTGAAGCTGAACACGCCGCTCACCACGGCTCTGGGAAGCTTCTTCTTGTACCACGTGCAGCTGTGGGGCGCCTTCATCACCCTGGTGACGCCCACAATGATCACAGCTATCCAGCTGCTGCTACCAATGGGGTGAGACGGGGCAGGATGACGGTGTCTGTGGGTTTGATGGGAAGGGGCAAGAATAACTCGGTTTAGGTAAGCGTAGGCAATGGGCATTGAGCAGTGAGCTCTTAGGATATTATCAATGGCTCGTGTAGAACGTTAAGCATTGGCTCGTAATATAATGCATATTTATGGGGCGATTGAGGACATCCCTACGAACAACGATCAATAGTAAATTGTAAAATCAAGATTTCAACTGTGTGTTTTGCAGTGAGAAATACTTAGTGAAACTTTGTTGCTCAAAAATATGAAAAATATGAATCTGTCTTCTACCTGAATAGGGATAACGTACTATATTAGCGTTAAAGAGTTATTCATCATTTGTCAGTCGCGTTCTTTTCCCCTTCTCCGATAGTTTCTTCACGTCTGATTATTGCGCACATTTCACACTCTGCTACATAAGCATGTTTCCTCACTAGCATATCATCCATTCTCCCTCCCCGTCCTAGCCCCGCTCGGTCTTTGTCCGAGCTCCCCCCTCCCCCCCCCCCCGTTGACCGCAGTTGAGGCCACCCGTCACCATCCCACCTGTGTGACACCTGTCTTTGTGCCACGGATGTGCGTGCCGAGCGGGTGACGGCCACGCCGGTTTGGTATTGATTTCACCGCGGTGCGGCCACCGCTGCGGACTGAATGTGACAATAACACGGTCTGTTTCAGCTACCTGGGAGCGTCGTTTCTGTTCAGCCTGCTGTCGGATCTGCTTTCGCTGGCCACATTCCACGTGTACTGCGTCTATGTCTATGCAACGAAGTGAGTTTTACCTATGCGATGCATGCTTTTACTTGGGAAAAATAACAAAAATTGATTGTACGTTAGACTTTTAGGATAGCCAAGATCTTGAAGCCAAATAAGATGCGTTTTTCATCCCAGATGAGGCGTTAAAAAACGAATGTTTATTTCCTTGCTTCGGCTGTGTTCAGGGCCTCGTTTCATAAAGCGAGTCCGTAACTTACGCCGTTTTTTGGGCATGTATTGCAAGCGCATGTGAAGCGATAAATTTATTTCCCCTTCTCCCTTCTGTTCTTGCTTGCAAGATAAATAAATGCAACGATTCAAACTATCGCCATCGCTTCACATGCGCTTGCAATACAAGACCAAAAACTGCCGTAAGTTGCGGACTCGCTTTATGAAACGAGGCCCAGGTCGAATAAAACGAATGTAACGACGCAACATTTTATTGAACGCGGCTGCCAGACACTGAATACCCTGAGAAATACATGTTTTAATATATCCTGACCTGTATGACTGAAAAGCCGACTGACCGTTTCCGTTTCTCAGGCTGTACCAGCTGGAGGTGCGGTGGCTGGTGCGACTGTGGCGGCTGTTCCGCGGCCGCCGCTGGAACCCCGAGAAGCAGCGCGTCGAGACGTGGCCCTACACGCTGGAGCAGCTGTTCCTGGGCACGCTCTGCTTCACGATCCTGCTGTTCCTGTTCCCCACAGTGCTGCTCTACTATGCCGTGTTTGTCGTGGTGAGTGAGGGGTGCTGGCGGGGCTGGGAACTCGAGTTTGTGACTGGCTGGGTGGGTGGATGAGACGCCCTCTGCCTCGTACATTTTGATGTTTACTCCAGCGACTTTATACTGTCAACTGTTTACGCAGTTACAATATGCTGGACGCTTACGTTGTGTGGGATATCCGTTTGGTTTTATTCCGCTGGCTGCTATAGCTGGTTCGTTTTTTGTCATCCAGCGCCACTCAACATTACTTATAGCATTGTGATTGGCTTGTGTCATCGCTGCTAAGCTCTATTAGCTAAGTAGAGTGGCTGGTAGCTGCCTACCTGTAGCTGTAACGTCTCTTCAGCTGTAATATCGGTGCTGTAAGCTCCTGTTAAAGCTCCCCCATTCAACTCCCTCCCCCGCGCTGCGCCGCCGCAGCTGCGTCTCACGGTGCTGGCAGCCGTGGGTCTCCTGACGCTGCTCATCTACGTCATCAACGTCAACCCGCTGCTGGTGGTGGTCAGCTGGCTAGCGCGCGCCAACTGCGTGGCCGGTGAGTGGTGCGGGGGAGTGGAGGGGCGGTAGGTGGTTCTAGTGTTCGAGAGGGGTGGACGATGAAGGATGGAGGAGTCTGTATGAGTGTGTCAGTGTTTATGTAGATTGCTTCTTCATTGGTTATGAGAGTGTCGGAGTGGAGAAATGTTTTGATATTTGTGGTAGTTTGATAATATGAGGGCCAGTTCCAAGTAAATGTTGTCACATGGGGGAGTTATAGCAGCATCTCGCTCTGGTGCCTTTGGACGCCATTTTAGCATGACCTCACGCCGTCTCACAGTCCCGCAGTTAATGAAGTAGCCCATACGATGCCACTCGCCCAGCTGTCCTCTGGTCATTACCTTCCCCACTGACCGTGGTCCCGCTCTCCACCTTTAGGCAGTCTTCTGGTGACCGTTCTGCGCCAGGACCGGCGCAGTCTGGTCACCCGGGTCGAGCTGACCACTGCGCCGCTGGGCGACACTCTGCGGTGGTTTTGGTGTCCGGCCGACCCGGGCCTGGCGCCCCTCCGCTGGGGCCAGCTTCTCGACTCGCTGGTGCGCGGAAACCTGGTGTACCCGGTGTGACGCGAAGGAACACCAAGGGGAACCGCCGCTGATGCATGCATGCTGTGATATGGTCAGAGAGACTGGCAGACGTCGCCAACAGGTGCGGTAAGCTGCCAAAGTCGCGGGGGAGGGCTAGGTGGAAGTTGACATGACAGACATTCACGGTTTGCGTTTGTATGGGAAGTGTCAAGGCGGGTAGTAGCGTTTGACTCCTACGTTGCCTTGGCCGGTTTGGGATAGAGCTGACGCAGCCTTACGTCAGTTATGTAAAGTTGATAGTTCAGCTCATCCAGTGCCCGGCCGGTGGGGTTGTATTGCTGTGCTGTGCGGTGCCAGTCTCGGATTGTTCCATTCCCAGCGGCTGTCGGGGCTGTCGAGGCCTCACCCGTCGCGCTCAGGGCTGTGCTGGGTCGTCCCGGGTGACTCCAGGAGCCATCTGCCGACGTCTTTCATAGGCGAGCGACTCTATAAGTCATACTGAAGATGAGGTGTGGGTGGACAGATTAAGCTCAAAGGCAGAAAGTAGTCGCTGTGTCTAGAAGGAGTTTGAAACTGGAGATTATTTAATTCAATGGGAAGAAAACAGTGGCCAGTGGGGGTGGGCTGTCTCCGGGACGAGTTCAGACAGTCATGGTGCATAGAGTTAGAAGTCCTGTCCTTCGAGTCAAACCGCGCCGTTCTGAGTCAGAATTCGTGCTCGTTCGAGTCAGGAGCCGTGCCGTTCTAGTGCTGAACCGGGTAAGGTGGAGTGCCTAGTCTGCCGCTGCTCGCCCGTCGCCGTTTTTGAGTGTCGTGAGTTTCCATTCACGAGAGGCTCAGACCGCCGCCTGGGGCCTCGTCGGCCCTCGTAACGTCGAGTGTTTGTGATGACGCGGCACCTGGTAAGTTTCCAGTGGCGCCGCGGGGCGTGTTTCCAGTGCTCCTCAAATGCACACAGGGAGCTGTGTGTAACTGCTGGTCGGTTTGAGGTTTACTGGGCTGTTCCGCAGTGATTTATTTGTCTTGACATTATGCATATCATTCATTCATCATTATAACCGCATTGTGCGCAATATAGTTCATTCCATACATATTTTGTGTTTTACTCGATTCTATGCACCGTATTTCCTCTTTCCCTCCGCTTGGGTCTGTCTCGGCACGTTTGGGCGGTGCGTCGCCCTCGCTATCCCTCCTCTGTCCTGTGTCGCACACTGTTCCGGCTAATCGGGAAGTACCTCATTGCCGACAATTGCGCGCGCCGGCCGCACGGAGCGCGCGCCGGCGGCCGCTGCGGGCGCGGTGTGCGGCCCGAGTCCAGTCTGTCCTCTCCCGCCCGCCCGTCCGCCGCCGGCCGTACCATGAGCGCCCCTCGCCGCCGTCCGCTGCTGCCGCTGCTGCTGGTCGCCCTGCTGCTCCTGCTCGTTTGTGAGCCGACCGAGGCGAGAAGAGGAGGACGCCGCCGGGGAGGCAGCAGGAGGAACCGCTTCGGAAACGTGCCGATCGACGGCATGTACCGGAACCCCTCCGCCAAGACCTACTACATGAACCCCAACGTGAGTGTTTCGCGGGGATTCGACAAGGTGTGGAGGGCGGGGAACCTGTGGGTTGTGCGCTGGTAGGTAAGGGAAATAGGCGATGAGCTATCGCTACTGACATGATTTCTCACCGATTGAGTTATGAGTGGTCTGACAATGTATTGTATCTTGAAACCTTGATTTTAACGGTGCTCGCCCTTGATTTAAGTTTTGAATAGTTCATTGAATGATATTCAGCGCTTTCGTTTGCTGTAATGCTGGTGTTTTGGAGCTTTTGTAAAAGTAAGTGACGTTTAATTTGGCTTTCAATAAGAAAGTCACCTTGACTTCACTGCATCAAATAACTTCGTCAACGCTTTTTAACTTTCACGCTTCTGCCATTATAGTTTCCTGGCTTTCTGTAGCCTTTCGTCGCCCTCCATATCAATCTCGCTGACTGTTCCACCGTTCCTCAGGGCGCCCAGATCAGCAAGTGGTCTCACTTCGAGTCGGAGTACATCCTGGGAAGCAAGATCGTCTTCATGTGCACCGCCACAGGGAAGCCGAGGCCACACATCTCCTGGTACAAGAACGGCATCGAGGTGTACGCGCACAGCTTCTTCCAGGTCAGGGTCGCGTTCGGGAGGGTGGAGTCGTAATAGGTCAAGGTCGCGGTTGGGAGGGTCGGGTCGCAATAGGTCAGGGTTGCGTCGGAGGATGGAGATCGTTAGGTCAGGGCTACATCGTAGGCTGGGGCCGCCATAGGAATGTCAGGGTCACATTGATTGATGCAGGTCTCTGAGAGTGTAAGGGTCACATTGAAGGGTGCAATCACGAGAGGGGAGCCAGATTCAAGGATTATCGAAAAGCTTGCCTGAAACAGATCAGCCGAAGCCGAATACACGCCATGTGCCAATGCACCTTTTTACGTATTGTGTGTCTGCTTTGGTGTTGTTTTGAAATGCGCTGTGGATACCGATTTCTTGATAGCTTAACATCTCAGTGTTATCGTTAACCCGCGCCCTGCTGGGGGGGGGTGTTTGAACACCCCCCCCTGTGGTTTTTCGCGAATATCTCAAAAACGGCGGCGCGGAGCGCCGCCGTTTTTGGTACACCTTATCATACATCAATTCTACACATGTTGTGAAAATTTCAGACCAAGGTCATTCAAGGTCAGGTCACCAGGTCACTCGAAGTGACCTCACCTCATAAAAAGTTTCAATGTCAGTCATAGCTACACCGAGTGACCGATCGCTTTGAAACTTTCAGCGATTGCTAAGAGCATTAGCATGTACAAAATGTATATCTCAGAATTTTGATATCGATGACCTAAGGTCAGGTCAATTTTGCGACCTCACCATTATAAGTCAATGGGAGAAAATTGAAATGCGCCTGTTTTGGACGAAAGACATTATAAACACTCCCAAACACTGAATTACAAGTGGTTTAGACACACTGAACATGAAAATGGTGTCTGTGACCCCTGTTTATGCCCTGAGGTCATCTTAGGTCACGAATGGTATCTAACAATTTTTCGCAAATAACTTTTGATAGAGGCATGCTAGAGCGATGAAAACGCCTTAGATGTGTTCAGCTCGACGATACGGATCGACTGATATGCAACATGACCCTTTCCGGTCAGGTCATGACCTTGACCTGAGGTCAAATTTTCAAGTTGACCTTTCAAGGTCAAATTATAGTTCTTTCGATGCGTCTTGACGAGAGGAACACGATGCCGGTAAAAGTAAGCTCGTACAATGCTTGGGTCAAAAGTTATTGCAGAAAAACTGTTTCCGAAAAAATCGGCTATTTTTGCAGTTTTTGCCCCCTGCAGGCAAAACCGTTGACGTTAGGTCAAATCTGAGAGAATTACTCAGAAAGGGCGTTAATAGGGCTATCGAATGCGCTTTTCCGCGGCGCTGTAGCTCTATTGGTTCCCGAGTTATGCGTTGGCTTCTTGGAAATTTTCGACATTCGACCTGGAAATCGGCGAAAATTTGCCTTCAATGACCTCTGGTGACCTGACCTTTGACCTGACCAAAAAATTAACCGAAGTGATTTCCTCATTATTTTTGACGCTCTTTCGAACGCCGCCTTCCGCGTATCGCTACGTGGCCCAGGAGCCGAGTTAGAAGGGGGGGGGGGTGTTCAAACACCCCCCCCCCCCAGCAGGGCGTGGAAATCCAGGACCCCCAGCCGGGCGCGGGTTAAGCTAGCTGACGTGCTCTCTGATACGTTTTAGGGACTCTTTAACCCTAAGAATTGGATCCCACCCGCGTATTATTAAGCAGCATTTCTGTCGCGCAAAAAAAAATTGCGTGTAGTTTTTGTGGCTTGGTATCCGTTGCTCCAAACTGAGAGACAGCTAAGCTTGCATGCGAACGTTATGTAGTTTTATTTCCGAATGCATTTTGCTTTGATCCTTGCCAGCAGCTGGACGAAAAAAAAACCAGCACATCTATTAACCTCAGAGTGCAGTTTTAAACCTCACAGCAGAGCAGAGTGTTATTACCAAGGAGAAGATGAAATCCACATTGCCACGGTACTATTCCCGTAATATGGCTAAACTTTGCATTCACGATTTTGAATACTGAATGAATACTACGCGGCTCAAAACTTTTACATATGTCCGCTGTCGCTGCATCACGCTGGTGGCTGACACACCTTTCTCCCGGCAGATCACCGAGTACAAGGTGGGAAGCAACGTCACCGTCTCTCGGATGGAGATCACCCCCGCCAAGCAGAAGGACGCCGGCTTCTACGAGTGCGAGGCCGACAACAAGTACGCCGTCGACCGGCGCGGCTTCCGAACAGACTTCATCATACAGATGGAGTAGTAGACGGCAGCGGTTCGGGCGGATACTGCGGCGTGTCCCTGAGACTTGTGTGGTCTTCCCAGTCGTGGATGGAGGAGAATGTGATCTGGCAGTGTCTCTGGCGCAGGAATGGCACAGTGTGTCGAAACCCTGGCCTTGATTGTCAGTAGGGAGTAGACATGGGTTACAGAAGTTCTTGGGGACGGAAAGGAGGCTTACTGGGTCGCCAGTGGTTTTTGCTGTTCGGAAGTGGGAGGAGCGACCGAAGTAGATCAAAGGCACCGCTAGAGGTTCCAGCGTAAACAATAGTATGGGATCGCGGCATCGCGGCTCGAATAAAGGTCGATGCGAAATAAAGCTCTGTTTAAGGAGATATTTAATTAGGTACGCATCGATGATTGCTGTCCCGATAGATATTCAGTAAGAATTGAATGATTGCTTAAAAATTGGCAAACTGTTTTATGTATTTGTCATGAATATGGCTTGGTGTGAGGCATTGAATGATCGATAATATACCAGCAGTGACATGCAGTGGCCTTTGATAATCCTTTTATTCTCTATACAAGCCTTCATGATAAAAGAAAGTGCGTTTACATACCCTATCCTTACATTAGGTCATGCTGATGCGAATTGTCCAAACTGAGTCATCAGACCTTGTTAAAGGGTCTTGCGCAGCCTAAACGCTTTCACAAGATCTTTTACCGGAACAGACAATATGAGAAAGGAGCCGACATTGGGAAATGTGTTACTGTCACGCGAACAACTTCTTCCAACGGCTGAGTGCTCATTTAGCTGATGAGGCTGATCAAGATGAACGCCTCTGACAACGAAGCAAACAAGACCAAGTAGTATTGTCCTATTGCGTGTCTGAAAGGAGTGTTACGGAAAAGGGCGGTCGTAGACATGGCTCGAACATGCCTCTCGGAACGTTCGCTTGCGTGACAGCAAGTAAGCCAGGCCAGCGGCACAGGGGGACTACCCTAACAATAACATGATTGTTTTAGACGAATGTTACGTGACTTGACTTTTATCATGCTTTGTTTTATGACAATGTCAATATAGAGTAGAGAACAAATAGTTGTGCTAGCTGAAACGAAGACTTAACAAGACGCCCAGACTGTTTCACAGGCGCCAGTATCCTTGGCGACAGCAGCTCTAGATGTCGTCAAGGCCAGCGGCACTGACACCGGACGGGCGGGCGTACCCGGCTGCCGGGGTGACCCAGGCCGGCCGACCTCTGCCTCCTGGCCGGATGCGTTAATAAGTCAGCTCTGCCGTCGCCCGGGCCGGACCAATGGCGACCCGTCGGCCATCACCGTAACGACCTGCCGGCGACGGTCGCTCTCCGGCAGCCGCCGCCGCTGCGGCGCGCTCACAAGGCGGTGGCGGTCCGGCCGCGCCATGGGGCTCCGGCGCGAGCTGGTGTTGCTGCTGCTGGTGACGGCCGTCCTGCTGCCGCAGCCGCCCCGCGCCGACGCCAGCCTGCCCAAGTACTGGTTCAAACTGAAGCGGAGACTGCGTAACCACGTGTACAACAACCACCCGATCGGCGGACGGTACCGCAACACCGAGACCAAACACTACTACGAGAACGAGGACGTGAGTCGATGTGAAGGGGAGAGGGGCAGAGCCTGGTCGGGAATTCAAGTGAGTGCGCGATGACAAGGGGTTGTGGAGATCTAACGTCCAAACTTTTCTTTCATTCTGGCTGGATGGGTTCAAGCTGTACCACGGTGCTAATGCAACGGAATTTCTTGAACGTCTTTGTGGCTTATGCTGCGATGTATTAAAGGGCCAAGTTATGTAAGGCTTATCTTGGATTGAACAGTGATCGTTGGTGACGTGATGCCCCTATGATTGAGCGTACCCCTGAACGGCCGGTTTTCAGAAGGCGCACATTGTGAAGGCGTCGCACTTTGAGTCGGTGTACGAACTGGGCCACAAGATCTCCTTCATCTGCGTGGCCAGAGGCAGTCCTCGCCCAACCATCACATGGCGTAAGGACGGACAGGAGATCCCCACTCACAAGTTCCTCAAGGTGAGCAGTGTAGACGGTGGTACGGGGACCCACAGTTGCTACTGTACAGCGACCCTGAATGAATTGTCCCAACACCCTCACAGGGAAGAACGATAGGCTGTCAGAGGGCACGTACAGAAAACCTCAGCTGCTCTTGTACAGGGACCGGCAGTCGATATCAATGTTATCGGTTTTTACTGTACAGGACAGACGGCTCGAGTTGGGGTTCGTGTACAGAAGCAACTGCGGGTCCCCGTACTATTTTACTTTTTTAAAGTCAACTCAAGGGCATGTCTGATGTAAGTGATCTATCGTAATATTAGGATAAGATTTGCGCTGATTTGTTGATAAATGTTACTCAGGCGCATTTTATGTTGCCTGTCAGGGCTTGGGAGTGAAAACTCGCACTGTTACCGCTCAATAGTTGAAACTCGCACTTTATGTCTGTTATAGCTCTGGGAGTTTATGCTCACTCTCTGTCTGCATTCTGCAGCTTTGAGAGTAGAAACTCACACTCTGAGTCTGTCTGCTGCAGCTTTGGTAGTGGAAACTCTCGCTCTCTGTCTTCTATTACAGCTCTGGGAGTGGAAGCTCACCGGTGACCGTCTCAAGTCCAAGCTGGAGATCGACCCCGCCTCACAAATGGACAAGGGCATCTACCAATGTATGGCGGACAACCAATACGCGATCGACGTGCGCGCGTTCCGGACCTCGTACGGAGACAGCTAACGGGGAGGCCTTATAACACTATTTTCAGTGTTCGCTGGTCACAAATTTTGATATCTTCCTTGTTTCTTCGATGCTAGAGACTACAATAGTCGAAATTAACCGGTTCACATAAATTCTTCAATGGCATCATTAGAGTAAGACATTCAATCTATTGTGTCATTCGGTTTTAATCTGGAGCGTAATGCTCTACGAGAGAAGAATTTCGAAGCTAACAAACTTTGTGTCCTCTAATGTCGAGCTAAGATGTCGTTTTATTCACTATGCAGATGCATAGACTGAGATGTAATGATATCCAATGGATGAGATCCAGAATAATAAACATGCTTTAAAGGCAGTTTTTTTTTTTCATTGATCTAATTTCCCAGTATACACGAATGCTATATGATTTCAATTGAGACTGCAGCCTACACCACTTGCAAATGTTATCAAGGAAAAGTACATTGGCACTTGTCGGCTACAGAGGCTGCTGCGACATCTAGATAGCGTGAACTATTGACTGCCTAGAGGGCGGTAGCTGTGGGCTTGTTAGACAAGAGTTGAATGGTATTATTAGGTGGGTGGCCGTGGGTTGTGGGAGACTGCCACGGCGCTCTTGGCAGGGCTCAGTCAGGAATTAAAGGGAGGGTGGAGGGGTTGAAGAGTTTTGCTCATTCGTCTAAGGAACCAGTAAGCACGTCTTGAAATTGAATCGTGCCTCGCAGTTGATGACTAGTTAGGCTTAGAAATGTGGAAAATGGAGTAGGTAGCTTGCAAGTTAAAAGTGTTTTTACGGCAATATTCCTCTAAAATCTAAAGTCCTTACGGCTGTTTGCTGCGACATGCGTTTTTGACGGGCTAATTCGGCATAAAGCACTTATGCTGAGTAACTTTAAAGGTAACAGTTTTCATGTTTCCTGTGGAATTAATGTGTGGCGGTAATTTTCTGATGCGATGTACCTAATCGTAACGTATACCTAAACGTTATGTACGCCGTGCACCGACCATTTATCTTCTATCATTTATGCCCAGGTATTGTCTTCTCCATAAAAAATAAGGCTACGTTGCAATTCCATGAATTACTATTTACGTTTCGTGTTTGCGCATGCCTTACTTGGAAGATGGAAGGCCCGAAAAGTTGCATTTTGAACGTAACAACTATGTATGAGCGGCTAAACTATCAGTTTGATTGTTTGACGTACCCAATTAAGTTGATTTTTACTCGCTTGAAATCATTAATCGATTAAAAGAACCAGACCTTTTGTAAAAATGTGCACCAGAGCTTCACGTTTCGGAAATTTGGTGGCTGAGCTGTTTGTTACTTATTACAGTTATATCTTGCAACCTTCTTCATATTACGAATACACACTCGCCTGCTCACCAACTCTGACCTCGTCAGGTGTCCTACTGCGCCGCCTCAGGTCTCGGGTCACAGCCCACCTCCTACCCGGCACGTCCGCTAGTTCAGCGGCCCCGTCTCTGAGCTCTGCCGGCACCAGTTCCCACGGCTCCGGGCTCAGTGATACATCGACTCCCGACCCACAGGCCTGCACGGTTCTCCGCTGCCGATTACGGCTGTGATTGTTCTTCAGAGCGAGGACCCCGGCAGCGGCCGCCCGCCCGCCCGCCTGTCCATACCCAATTATTTATCGATTCCGCGATATTGTTTCCCAGTTGCAATCGGGCCTATAAATTAGCCGCGCACGGTCGGCGGTCCACCGTGGCCGATAATGCAAATATTGCCGGAATTTATCGTCCATTAGTCGAGCTGTTGTTTTTGCTGACTGGGCATTGTTTTAATTCGGTGGCAAAAAGGGCAGCGCGTGTTGAGCTTGGTGCATGGAGCGAGGTTTGGTACCGACCCGGGGAGGGACGCGGCTGCTCCGATCAGCGCAGACCGCCGACTGGGGGGGGGGGGGGGGCAGGCCGCAGGATAACACGCACGGGTCGGCCGATTGGGCTCCTGCGTGGTTCGACCTGATGCACACGGTTATTGCTACTCGCATGGTATAAAATGTTGGAGATGGTTCCACCCTAGATCAAATCAGTTATGACTCAAGTGACATGAATTGTTTATTCTCGATAAACACGAGCGTCGAGCACTGATCAGAAAGTTGTTTTATTTTTACGAAATAGTGACGTGCATTTGTCTCTGAGCCTCGATATCTACAGTGCTGGAGAAGTCATGGTCTAGACTCTAGAACTTCTTTCTCCTCCCTCTCCTTCCCTCCCTCCCTCCCTCTCGCTGCTCTCCTCTCCAAAAGCCACCCAGACAGAGCGGCGCCTCGGCCGGACAGGCAACACCACGGTATCTCGCTCAGCCCAGTGAATACCCTCGACAGGTATGCCGCCTCTCCCGTCTCCCCGCCGCCCGGTGGGGAGGGGAGGGGAGGGGACGGTTCCCACGCGCTCCTCTCGGCGACGGCGGCCGCCTTTGAAGGTGCCGCCGCCGGGTCCATGAGACGGCGACACGCCGGTCGGAGGGGACGGAAGCTGCAGCGGGGCTCCGGTGGGCTGCACGGTTGGAAAAGGTGCGGTGCACGCGAGTAGCGGACATTGAGAAAGGAGCGCGGTGGGTGGAGAGAGGTTGTGAAGTGAGGAATGTCCGAGACGCTCCCTTCAAACACGGTTTCAGCCAGTTTGCATTGGGTTCCCGAGCAGGATTCATTATATGACATGGGCTTTTTACGGAAAAGGCCACCGATACGGTACGAAGGACTCACGCCTCTCCATACACTGATACCTATTCCGATTCCCCGTGTCAGTCCTTTCATGTATCCCAAAGCATTAAAGTCTATCCTCTCCTGTCTTTTTTCTATTTCCCGGGATGCGAGTGATCCATCCTATTTTCACAGACTACTTCTGCACTGTCCATGCATCGCTCGGCTCAACATGCCCAATACGCCACCACCGTTCTCCCTCTCGTTCTCGGCTCATTGACCATCCCATCCTCTCCGTCATGTATGTAGGCCGTTACAAATGCCACCGAGCTCTCTGACGAGCGGCGGGAAGGGTGGTCCGGTATGTACATACATACCTCAGCACGGTCACAAAGTGAGCCAGTCAGTAACTGGTGACACCGCCGATGAAGTCCAAAGACCGCAGCACCAGCCTTTCGTTGTGGAGATGGCGCAACTATCCACCGTTTGCCGTCACCGGCCTCCGAACCCGCATTGTTGTGGAATTGAGTGTCAATCGAAAAAGGCTGAGAAAGCTTAATTTGAATGCAGCAAGGGCATGTGGATAAAAGTCTTTTTCGGATATGAGTGTTTTGTAACTTAGGGCACCATGCACGGCGTACGCATGGGATGATGTTTTGAGCATTAGATATTAAATCGAAATTAAAATATAATGTTTTTAACTATACACCTGCCCAACAAATGTTTCTAGCATACCTATTGAAAGGAGGGAAACACTTCAAAACGTTTAAAAATCGAAGTAAACACAACAAAATAAAAATTGATGTCAAGTTATACTTTTTGTCCAATTCAGTTTGAATGGGACGCTTGGTAGGCGTGCCTTTTATCATGTAACGACTATATATATACCGACTATCATGTACCTACTATATAAAAGCCGTTATTTATCCATTTTATTTGTCGAAATGCCATAAAGGTTGAGCCTTCATGAAATGAACACTGATGAAACACTAAAAAAAAAACAGCCGTTATTTTATAGGTACGCCCATCACTCGGAGATAACCAGAAAAAAATTATCACATAAGGTAAAGCCCTGTATATCGCTTGCTATTCCTCTGCCCCACTCTTGACGCTGACGCCCAGGACAGAGCCCCCGTTCTCTGTAGAACCCCGTATCACCACGCCGAAGTCGATGCCGGCGAACGGGTGGTAGCAGCAGCGCATGTCGGCCACGTCGGTGCAGATGCGCGTCGCCTGAGTGTCGGGGTTCGGATCGGAGGGCTCGGCGCCGCGGCAGCAGTGCAGCACGCGCCGGCCGCGCCTGCGCTGCTCGCACTGGCCGCTCTGTGTCAGAGTCGGCAGCAGCGGCACCAGGTCCGCCGGCAGCCGCGGGTACTGGTCGCGGCCCGGCAGCAGGTAGCAGCAGCTCGCCCCGGAGAACTGCTGGCAGACGCGGGCGGCGGTGAGGCTGTCCGGCACAGCCGTGTTGTAGCAGCACAGCATGCTGCCGAAGTTGAAGCAGCCCTCCGCCTCCATGTCGATACGGTCGCCGCCAACTTTGAACAGCTCCGGACTCGGAGCTGAGGCGCTGTACGTCGTGGTGTTGAAGACCAGCTCTTCCGTTTCCGTAGAGTTGTCCACTAAAAATGAAAGCAGACATGAGGCATACATGACTATTGACTAGATTTAATCGTACGATAAGTATCTTTATAGCAGTCAACACTTGAAATCATGGGAATGTAAAAACCGGCAAAGACAAGAGGACTTAGGAAAAGTCGTCCAAAAATCACAAGTTGTCTTAGTCAACTCCATGAAAGAAGCCATCGTCCTTTCCCAGTCAGAGCTGTTTGAAGTTTTCCTTACCGGCAGCGGCGGCCAGAGCCAGCGCCTGACCGACGATCAGCAGTTTGACGGCGCTCTGGAGCTCCATGGCTGGCGAATGATGCCGCCTCTGCGACAGCACAACGCTTATATATTGATCCGTTGCTGCAATGCAACTCAGTTGATGTTTACAACACCGGCCGGATAAAAACCCAGACCTCGTAACATGGGCTGGGTGTGAGTCAGCTGGCTCATGAGGACATGAGAGTGGTGTTTAGATTCATGAACGAAGTGACATCACGGAAAGCTGTGGGTAGGTATGCACTATGCAACATGCATTAGGTTCGAAGTTTTACTTGTACCTAGGGACTGTCAATGAGGGTTTGACATGATATCGTTTTGGGCAATGCGTATTCAGTGTGTTCACTTACAATGCAAGTGAAGGGATTCCGCGCATTTCTTTGTTACTCTGTCCAGTGTCCATATATGTTGGGCGGATGAAATTGCTTTTTTTTCGCTGAAACAAATAACTATATATGTGCACATGGTATTGATTGAAATGCCGGAGATTAGTCTGATCCCAAACAAAAACGAGGCGGGGGAGGGGGAGAGCCACGGGATATAGCAGTGTTCGGAAGATAAAAATAATCAAGAAATTACGTGGTATCAGTTAGGACTCTATTGACACTTCTTCACTAAGATGTGACCTCACTTAGTATCTCAGGCCTAACGGTGTGACATCCAAAGGGCAAACACCGTTTAAAGAGACTTTCTGCTATAATAGAAGTTTGTTTTTGTAATACTTTTTTTACACGATGCATTGCTTATCAGCGCTTGTTTTGATATCTACTCAACCAGCAACCTGTTTACCTCCCTCAGTAAGACGCATCCAATGGTGATCTTAACCCGCGGCGGACCGGGTGTGTTTGGGGTCACCACACGTGACCTCATCTAAGAAAAAGTTAGAATGCTCGTTATAGCTATACCAACTAAACGATCGTCTTCAAACTTCCAGCGATTGATAAGAGTACGTATTGATTGATAACAGTATGTGTAAATTGTGTATCTCGAAATTTTAATATTGGTGACCTTAAGTCAGTTAATTTTGCGCCCTCTCCATTATAAAACAATTGAAGGAAAACATGGAAAGGCGTCTCTTTTGGACGAACGCCATTCTAAACACTCTCAAACGTAGGGATACAGGTCGACTTGACACATTACACTGAAATACATACATTTGCGGGTTGATACGAGTCGTTGCACGTCCTTCGGGCTTCGACCCGCGAGGCGCCCATTGGTGGCCCATTGTGCAGGTTGAGAGATTTAGAATCCCGTGTGCATCTGGGAAAGGCACAGGGGCGAATGAGCCGTCTGATTATCCCGACTGGATGTTGCTTATAGGCAGTACACCTACATCAATCATTCGACTGGAAAACACGTGTTTAGAGACCACAAGACGTTCTCAATGTTTATCGATATTTGGTAGACACATTGCAGAGCCGTGTCCAGCGCCGTGCGGGCTAACCCTCAATTCCGACAATTTCGTCACGGCAAATGGGAAGCCCGCACAGTGCACGAGCCTGCTTCACAAAACGGGCCAGCCCGGCGCGCAGACATCGGAAGTAACTTCTGGATGTTCATAGATCTTGCATGTATTTTCCAGTCAATATGCTGAGCTGAGCCATGTGATTGTGTATGTAACATGTGTATTGTGTACCTAAGGTACTTTAATCGGCGCGTAGACTGGTCTGCCCTATAAATATTGTAGCATGTGCAATGTGCATGTTTGTTAAAATTTGAAATTTCTGTCGCTCATTTGTAGACATTTTCACCCAAATTTAATATTGACATGTGTCATGCAGCATGCATCTAATGGCTTTTCAGTTCGTTATTTACTCCATTTAGCAGCTGGTCAGATCAAGAGAAACACTCAGCATCATGGGGAGGGGTGTTTTCGCATCGTGTCATCGAATAAAAAGTCTGTGAACCATGCACGTTACACTTGGATCATTGCAGTGCGAAACACCTGAATTCTGCTAATTGCCCAGGCTCTAACTCAATGTCCTCGATATTCCTTACCGTATATCAGGTCAGGAACCGGGGAACTGACGGAAACATGACCGGTTTGTCTAAGACGGAGAATGCTCGAGCTGAGACATGGATCAGTGTCTGCAAGTACATACCGCTTGAGCTGGCTGATGGCGACCATTCCGTAAAACCCAAAATGATTCATAGAAGGCAAATGCACAAACACATCTCACGGACTACCGGAAACATAACATACCTTACCCATCATCGTCTAAACATTCAGGCGCTATACCGTCCCGTGCATATTGGGGTTTCCACACTCAGCTGTGGAACGCAACAACACTGGGAGTTCTCAGAGTGTCACCCGGGGTCATGCAGTAACCACTTGTATATATGTTACACATATCACACTACCAGGAAAAGTACATGCAGGTATATAAACGTAGCGCTGTGGCAGAGCAGACATCATTTGCCAGCCATGGAGCTCCAGAGCGCCGTCAAACTGCTGATCGTCGGCCAGGCGCTGACTCTGGCCGCTGTTGCCGGTTAGTTTAACCTTAAATTCACTCGGTTCTTATCTGCGTAAAAGCTGAATGTGCTGCCTTGCGTTGGAAGAGATAGCTTATGAATTAAAAGTAGGTATGCAGGAATCGTAACAGTTTTGCATAAATCTGTTAATAATTGAGGCAATCTAATCATCTCGTGAGAGACCAGTCTTGCTTTTTTATTCTTTGGTAACGGATATTTTGTTGTTATATCTTCTGGCTTGGCAACAGTAAATATATCTGCAAGTGACTGCTAGTTTTCTTGTAGTACAGTCGTGAATATCTGCAATTTTTATTTCCCTGTCAGTCCAGCTCAAGACCATATATTATCGCTATTAGTGTATTCATCTGATCGTTATAATGCGCTTATTCCAGGAGAGGAGGTGTTTGACAGCGAAACCAACATCACGTCGATAACCTACTCGGCCTCGGAGCTTCGTCCGATTCTGTTCGACGTCGGAGACGACAGCATCAAGGTCAATCTCCAGGGCTGCACGCACCGCAACAACCTCGTCTGCTGCTTCAACCGGCCTATGCTGGAGAACCTGCCGGCGCCGCGGCTCTGCTCCTCCTTCCTCTCTGCGAGCTGCTGCTACATGCTGCCGGGCCGCGACAAGTACCCGCGGCTGCCGGCTGACCTGGTGCCGCTGCTGCCGACTCTGACACAGAGCGGCCAGTGCGAGCAGCGCAGGCGCGGCCGGCGCGTGCTGCACTGCTGCCGCGGCGCCGAGCCCTCCGACCCGAACCCGTCCGGGCGCGCGGCGCGCATCTGCAGTGATGTGGGCGACATGCGCTGCTGCTACCACCCGTTCGCCGGTCACCGGATGACCTCAGTGCTGCAGGCTGCCGAGGACGAGTTCAGGGGAGTGTTCGGGGTGAAGCTGGTGAACCACGCACCCCCGCGCGGAGATCGCCTGGCGTACACGATCGACAGGCTCCGTAAGCTGAGGGCCCGCACGCAAGCTGCGAGGGACATCATCGGATAAATGACATTTACGCACACATGCGGTCTTTTGCATGGCAACATTTTTTGCCCTTACTGGCTTATTAGTCGCCAAGTACATGTGATCACAGATGTTTTTGTGATATGTATGCTGTATGCATTATTTCCCTAATTACTTATTTTGCAAGTTTATTATGTGTGCCCTATAGCATGCATGCGATACGGCCTGATGAGAATGCATTTGATCGTGTCG
Source organism: Amphibalanus amphitrite (assembly GCF_019059575.1). Taxonomy (NCBI): domain Eukaryota; kingdom Metazoa; phylum Arthropoda; class Thecostraca; order Balanomorpha; family Balanidae; genus Amphibalanus; species Amphibalanus amphitrite. The sequence continues at coordinate 127,734 of NW_024882359.1, read as the reverse complement.
TTCACATTGAGAAGATGAGCTTTATTCAAGATTTGCAATAAATGAAGTGGTAACGTCACAAATGTGTTACTTATGCCATTCTCTGTTCAATAATCAAACATCAAGGTTCTTCCCTCGGTTTTCGGTTAACCACTCCTCCAAAGTCCTCTAGTTCGATGTTTGATCTCTCGACGTCTGAACCTTCAACTGAAGATTCCACAGTCATCCTTCTCACACCTCCAGAATAGAAATAAAACTGGCATTTTTGTGCTCACCGTTTTCATCCAGTCACACCGGCATCTGTGGAATCCGACGGACGCACGGGCACACGAGCGACTAATAGATCCCACAGCGCAATCTGGCGCTCCCCGGCCGGGTCTCCATGGGCGCCGCGCGACACCGCCAGGTCGGCCGATCGCCGTCTGCGCGCCATCCGTCACCGGCGGCTCTTCTGCGGCCATTGTGGCGCGACATCAGCGCTCCGATCCCAAACCGACGCTCAATCGCGCCGTGATCGCCGCGCGCCGGGAATGCCTTTTTGAAGAACCCCGCGATGGGCCAGCACTATTTACCAACAAACCGGCCGCAACAGGACAGGCGGCCTGATCATTTATCTCGGCGCAGCAAATTATGCCCTGCTTCATTTGTCAAATTGTTGTAAACATCTGGGCGGCGGCTGGGCGGCGTACAATCGCGGTGGCGCCAGCGCAGAGCCCTGCGGGACACTATCGGGGTGGCCCGGCCGGCAGCTCATTGAGGCGCGGCGGCGGCGGTGCCACTGATCCGACGGTGTCGCGCGCGCCGCCTCCCAGACGCGGACCGCTACAGTTGTGGTGTGCCGCCATTCAGGGCGCATCAAAGGAGCACAAAGCGTCAAACGCGCCGCCGCAGAATGACAAAAATTCAGAGCGAAAGGAGGAGACACCCGGGAAAGGAGAGCGTCCGCCGCTGTGTGGGACGACGCTTCCGATGCCTTTTTTCGGGTCTACGACACAGGCGTACAACAGCGGCACGTCGATTGGATCCTGTAGGGCTTTGTAAACAGCGACCGCGGGCAGAGACAGCCGCACCTTCCCTTTCAGGGCGTGTTAGAACTGGTGGTGTGATACTTTCAGAGTGGTGTGACGCAGCTCAAGGGCATCGGTGCGCTAAACGGGGTGATTTGTAATTTGGCCGATAAAAAGGACGCTAGACGTCTCACCCAATTTGGTCCACAAATGGGAAGAGGAAATGTGGGATGGATGAAGACCCGGGTCTTTTATAAGAAAACGCGGTGTTTAGCCTTATATCAATTCAGCTCACGAGTAGATGGTGTAAAATGCATCGATTTGTAGCGTCTGAACAGAACAGTTACATATTCCTTCCCAAGTCTTTTTAGCTGAGAGCAACACACAGACCTAATGTTCCTTAGGTATAATAAAAACAACATAATTTTCAATAATTTCGGCCTAAGCATAAACATTAAGCATTCAATTCGATTATTTATCTCTACACAGTAAACGATACCTAATAACATGCCATGATAAACGATGATTTATGAATTTAATATAAGGAACTGAATGGGTACGTACTCTATAACGTAAAGTACCTAAGGGGTATGCACTAATGATACCAAGCTTTCTCCCCACCAAAAGAGAGAGAAAAAAACGCTATCCAGAAAATGCATCCTGCACCGTGAATCCAATGCATCTAAAACGACAGACACCTTTGTGTCATTTTGGGTCGACCTTTCGTGTCCACTGGCGGATCCAGGGGGGGGGGGATGTGGGGCTAATGCCCTCCGAGGCACCCAAAGTCGACAAAATTCTGCGTTTTTAGAATAAAAAGAAAACAAAACAACTTTTATGAAGAAAAGTTTTTTAAACTGCTCAGCAGTGCGCAAGGAATCGAAATCCAGGGAGTTATGGAAATTGGAGAAACTTTTTTGGGGGTATGCCTTTGCCTCGCAGCGGCCAAGATCGCCTTTCTGCAGATCCGCCAATGTTCATGACCTGGATTGCTTGTCAACTTGTGTTAGTGTTACGCGAGAACGGACTGTATGTAGCTTTCAAGTTTGGCTATTGCTATTATACTTTAACAGACATGGCAAGCTTAAACAGACATCGCAAGAAAATGAGAGGGGGAAAAGCACCTACAGGTCGTGTGTTAACGGACGAAACGTAACAACTCATAAAATTCAGGTATGCACCAAAAGAAGTACCTAATGAGGCTCCCGTACTGCTCGCGGCGATAGACAATGGGCGCTACATGGGCGCTCGGTCTGATAGACGAAATATATCGCAATAAATTGACTGACTCGATCGCGATCTGATCAGCGCAGTGGTCAGCGATAAACGTCCGTGAAATAGCCGATTGTCCCTACATTCTGAGGGCCGATGGTAGCCCTAACACCAACCAGAACATGTGAGCGAAATGTCGTCTATTTCACTACAAATATGTCATATCCTGTTTACATTCAATCATTTATCTTCATGCATTATCAAGTCATCATATCTGAAGTAGGTACATAAACGTACACATACCAAAATGTTTGTACATACCAAAATTAATGTGCACTGCAGATGCCCAAAAGTCTAGACCCCCTGGTTTTGGATATTGAACTTGGGCCTCACTGGACATCTACGGGACCATATGTGTATCGGTGGCCTCACGGCCCACGGGCGGCCCGTCGCTCGCTGGCGGCACCGGGGAATGAGGAGCTGCTGCCGTCTGGTGGCAACGGCTGGAAACTGGTGGCCGCCCCAGACCAGCCGTATATTACCCTGGCACGGAAAGGCACCGTCTTCCCCCTACCTCGGCTTTATACAGCGTCGGAAGTCAGCGGGGGATGGGATTCTGTTCAATATAACGTCATCAGTTACCAGATAATCCTTTCGCTTGGGTGCGGAATTGAACTTTGAACGCATTATGCCACTGAGCCTTTATAATCCCAACACAACACAATTTGTATTGTGTCCATGAATGCTTGCTTTGAGACATCCGGCTATTCCTTGCCCATCAATGGAAACACGTTTTGGACTTTTTTGTGAACTGAATCTGACTCCAACACACGCAAGTCACTAAATATGATACATGTCTGGCCACTGTGTCCCACATCCACTCCATTCATTTCATACGCTCAATTTAAAGACGTTCTACTTCTTCAGTTCCGTTAAAATATCTGCCCCTTTTGTGCATCCTCACGGGCAAAAAACTGGCTGCGGTTTGTAATCGTTCCGCTGAATGGCGACTCCCCGGCTGAGGTGACTTGTAGCGCTGGTACCGCGTTGTGCTACCCTCCCTTTCCCTCCCATGGGTTGTGAATTCTTCCTAATCCCCCGCAAATACGGTCATTTATATCGGTTTTCCTTCCTCGCTTTTCTCGTTCTCTCCTCAAAGAAGGACATTTGTGAGTTCGTATGCGTTATGTAGCGAGTCAGACTATATGTGATAGGTAGAGACATTCATTTACTATATATTAAACCGCGAGTAGGTAGAACAATTCTTTTAAACCTCGAGCCGATAGGCGAGACGTTTAAAAGATTTTTCTACCTACGAGCGGTTTAATAATTTTATCCCTTACCACCGATATGTTTCGGGCGCTTAAAGGTAATAAGTATATTTTATATAAAAAATACGACATTATTCAGACTAGACCAAATGTCTACTAGACGTTTAACAGTTTGTTAATCGTTCGGACGTTTAAAAAATCAATTAAAGGACATCTGATAATTTTCTCTCTTTGCACCTGAAGCAATGGCAAACACTGTCTACGGTGCGGGATAAGAGTTTCTCTCATATTTTAATGATTCAGCACGCCAGAGATATAGAGATATTTGCGAATAAGCAAGTTTCATATAGTTTTATACATTGCTACGTGAATATGTCAAATTTGCGTGTTTTTAGGTATTGCTGCTACTACGTACTACAGGGTGTCTCAAAAGTTGGTTTACAGGTACCAGCCATGCTTTTTTTTGTCAATAATTCTGAATCAACAAGAAATTAACAGTCGAAATTTTGCATGGGCATTGGTGACAACCTTCCTCAAGCAGCTTCATTGTTTTCAAGCGCATTCGACCCTTCATGAGCTCACAAAAAGGGTTCACCTCTGACCATGGATCAGGCATGAAAATGGAGGTCGCATACTCGGGTCGGCTGAGAAACTCTCTGCTTCACGAGTAATGGGAATGGTTAGGTCGGAAATGACACATGGCAAAGTGTCGGCGAGGATGAGTACAACATGATGGTCATCTAATAAAAACGGTGGCTAAAATTTTTGAAGGACAAAACCATGCGAGAATAACAGCGCTTTGAACGACCCTTGTACCGCAGCAGACTCGTGCTCCGGAAAGAAGCTGAAAATGCAGTCCTAACTATTGAAAACTGACTAGAAGCTCACAGACAGAGGTTACCCAGTTTCAAAAATTGCAGGTCATCATAAAATAAAGACAAAATATCATTTAAAATTGTTTATAATATCTATAACGCTAAATTTTGAGGGAAAATAATGCGAAAATCGTCAATGCCGAGGACAAATGACCCTCCAAAAGTGTCAATTAATGTAAAGTTATATCTAACGAAGTTTCAAGAGGCAGATCTGGAGCAAATAGCTTTCTTTTACACACAAAATCCGGACAAAACCGCACGATGGACAGGTGTTGGCCGTTTACAAAGCAGAACCTCTCCTGAGGAAAACACTCCGGAACCCAGCGAAGGTCTTGGCATTGGGAATGACGAGCGTTCGGGATTTGCAAAATTTGCAAAATGTGTCTAAGAAACAGATGGCCGACACATTCTGCTACGATATGCAGCGAAAAATTTGCCCCTGGCACTTCCCATTTGTTCAGGAATGGGGTTGTTTTGAAAAGGAAAATGGTGCTTGGGAAGTCGGCGCCAGTCATTCATGAAGGAGTTAGCGCCAGAGAAGACCTGCAAAATACTCACGGATGGTGTCGATGCAAGCTGTCGGCTTTCAAGGAGAAGCGGATGTTGCCGGGGAGCTCGTCAAACCTAAATCCGACGCAGAAACTGCAGGGGATTCCCCTACAAGAGCTTGAAAGCTGGTAACCTTTTATCAGCCTCCGGCAGCTGACGGAGTGACGAAAATCGGTATGGGCAAATATTTTTGGAGATAGGTACAGCAAAGGGTTTGGTTTCCAACCTTCCGAATCAGTTGTCAAAGCATGCATATTTGTCTAGTGTACACACGGACACCAAAACCTTAGATTTTTGGCCGGTTCTTATATGCTTTATTGACATGGGAAATGTGTAAACGAACTTTTGAGACAGCCTGTACTGCTACTGTATAATAAGAAATTATTAGCTATCCGTTTGCATTAATTCATCAGTGACCTTATGTATTGGAGGGCGGAAGTGTAAACATTAAACAACTTATGTCCAAAATGACGAAAGACAGGTATCCATTATGTAATTGCTAGATAACTAATGTGGATTAGCAGTAGGTGCGTACCATAAATCATAGCTAAATCAGTGTTATTGCGTAGAAACCAGCTTTTGGTCGCTCTCATTTGTTTACGATAAGATAGCGGAAAAGGGCATAAATCATTGGTCGACAAGCGGATATAGAATAGAAAAGAACAGAGACCGCACCTGTGCTTTTGTGACTCCCCACTTTCAATGTCCCCAGCTCATCTCTTTCCAGATAAGATTCACATACCTATGTTGTTTTTACCTTTATTGATTTCCAAGGAACCGCAAAAGGCAACTATCACTTCCAATACTCGTACCTACTATGCAATAACGCAAAGAAAAAAAAAAACAATGCACGGCATACAATGGTCAGTGGTCACCTCAAGCTCAAGTCATGTTATGTAACCTACAGTCTGTTAACAAGCAGGAAATGAGGATTGTTAAAACGATTAGTCAAACAGTACCTGCCGAAAAGTCATGAAATTTCGCTAGTTTAGATGCGTGGTGAAAATATTTCAACTGGGACACATAGGAAGCAGCACGCCTTGAAACTCGCAATGCACGTCACAACTCTAATGCAAAATAGACATATACACTTAAATGACGATTTCATACACCATAATTGGCACATCAGTTGGCCATAGCACAGCTGCACAAAGCCAGATCACGCCGCGCTTATAATAGTTGACCAGATATATCTGCATAATGGTGGGAATAAATACGATAAAGGCCTGGCTACACTATGCGTTTTCTGCGTGCGTTTTTGCAGGTTTGCGTGTTTGCGTAATATCGTTCTAGGAAAAAGTTATAAACTATATAATTTTTACTTTGGTTATATACAAAAGCTAATATAATTCTTATGTAACTAAAATTTAAGGTAAAAAACATCACAAAAACGTAATATCCTTCTTTTTTTTCTAGAACGATATCACGCAAAACACGCAAACACGCAAAAAACGCACGAAGAAAACGCATAGTGTAGCCAGGCCTTAAGCCGACCTTTTGATACGCATCGTATTGAAAGATGTCGGCTTTATTTTTTCCATGCGCCTTTATAAAGTGCATGCAGCAAAAAGAAGCAACCAAACTTGTCGGGAACCTTTATAGGTGGACTTCTGCCGGAGAGTCAGTGCCCGACATATAGAAAGATATGGCACTCCAACAAAATAATAGCGCACAATGAATCAATGCATCAAATAACACAAAAACAGACGGACGTCTCACCAATGTCTATGGGAGTGTACGCAATCACACACGAGTCGATATGTCAGCATACATACAATACAATCCGAGATTTTGGGCAGCAAGGCATAATACTGAAAGGCAAGGTTAACACTAAAGGGTTTCGATAGAGACCGTGGAACCCTTCGACAGCTGGGATGAGCTGCGCACGGGCAGATAAATCACCGCTGCTCGCCAGAATGCAATATAGTCGAGCGGTCTGTCAGCACACACTTGTGACAGCCGTCTCACTTCACGGCTGGATCTGTCCGTTCTGACTCCACAGAATCACTGTGTGATGATAATTGGTGAATAGCTGTATAAGTCGCAGCCGTTCAGAAGAGTCCGAGCCCTCGCTGCTTTAGCTGTTGGTGGTGGTTGTAGCCGTTCGCGGGAAACTGTCCGCCGTAGTGCGGCGACATCAGGAACTCGCTGCCGGTACCCACGCTGAAAGAAAAAAGATCATGAATTGGATGCAAGTTAGCTGCATGCAACGTATCAATTAACTCATTTCTACCTTAACAAAAAAAAAATGGCAAAGGCCTGAGTGGGCCTCTAACTGACCTAGCGATACGACATTGAATTCCATCTGCAATCCAGCTTATCACTTTCTGGTAGCAACAAAACATAGAAACATACCATTTCGCAATTCAGCGTGCAGTTGTAGATAATCTGCCCATTGATAATGATGACTGTCTGAGATGATCCCCGTGATCTGCACTCACTTGTAGTTGTCGGCAGCGCCGAAGGAGTGGCTCCAGGCGGCCGCCGCGGGGTTGGTGTTGGCCCCCACCGTCTGGGCCGTCGTGGTTGTCTCCTTGCTGTGGAAGTTCCAGCCGGCCGCCGCTGCCGCCGATGACTGCTGGAACAAGACGCAGGGACTTTGTTAGCATGCTTTCAGCAGCCCATAGCAGCGTCGAAAAGATCTGCACGATCCGTTATTTGAGCCCAGGCACTCACCCGATCGCTTCTCTCGTGCCCTAAAGATCTTAAACTGTGCCCTGACCTGCCTATCTCTCCGATCTTCCGATCTCCTCACCTGCGCGGTGCCCTGTTGGACGCCGTAGCCGGCCGTGGCTGCTACAGCAGCTCCAGTGCCTCCTGCAGACCCCAGCAGGCTGGCCATCTGGGTCTGCAGCGCCGCCTGGGTCTGAAGGCTGGGCATGGCCGCAGCCGCCTCCGGGAAGGCCTGGAAGCCACTGGAGCACGACTGCTGCTGCAGGAGTGACGGCCCGTACCCGGCGGCCGCCGACCGGCTCCAGGCCGACGGGTCTGCGGACAGGGCGGGCTGGGTCAGGGCTGAGGGCTGAGGGTGGCGGCGCGGGGTGGGAGGGACAGGGCGGAGAGGGACCGGAGCGGCGAACGGCTGCAGAACTTCAGGGATTGCAGTGAGCTGTCACTTTCAACACATTTTGGTTCTTAGAACTGGGCACAAAATTAAAAAAAATACTTACCAAAAAATAAGGCTCGTTTTAGACAGGACACAACCAAAACGCGAAAAAATGTTCTTGGTTTGCCGACAACAGACATTCAGTGCCGTGCAAATATTTCTGACACCGCCAAACCAGTTATTACGCTTCTCGCCTCTTGTAACGCTCCAATCGTATTTGGTAATGTCAGCATACTGTTCTGTAAATAACATAAAATTGTACCGCAAAGGTTGAAACTAAAGAAAGTAAGGTCTCTGCTCCTGGGTGTCTCTGCAAAGTGTTCTACGATCAAACAAAAGCTGTTTCGCCAGCAGCGCGGCGGCGACGTTTACGCCTCTCAGCGTCTCGTAAACGTCTGGCCGGGAGTCTCCATTGAGGGGGCACCCCGCTGTGAGATGGTGCTGTGTGGACACTTATCTGTCCTATCGCCTTCCCCACCCTCCCTCCTCACAAGCTATTCAAGTGACCAGAGTGGTGGCATTGAATGCTCCGTCCAGCATCCAGATTCATCTCGATGTCAATGTCATAATTTCATATTTCTTTCAATCCGTGACTTGTCTCCTTTCGTTTAACACGTCTCATGTCCCTCTACTCCTCTTCCCTCTCTCTCTTTATCTCTCTCTCTCTTTCTCTCTCTCTCTCTCTCTCTCTCTCTCTCTCTCTCTCTCTCTCTCTCTCTCTCTCTCTCTCTCTCTCTCTCTCTCTCTTCCCCAACCCTATCCCATATTATAAGATCTCTATGCCCTATCCCCCTCACCGTGTCCGTGCTGTCCGCCGGTGTCCGCCAGTCCGCCGTACTGTCCGCCCGTGTAGGACACGGGGAAGGCCAGGGAGCCGAACGAGCCGCTCTGCTGGTTACCCATCTGCTTCCTCCAGCGGGCCCGCCGGTTACTGAACCACACCTGGAAACGGGGTAGAGCATTAGGTGCATCAGCTCAGCCGACTGGTCAAGGATTATTGTACGGTATGCCAGCGTTTGAAATTACCTTGGTTTACGTTCGTTCATGTCAGTTTTGGTAGGGACTAGGGCTAAGTAGTTACGAACTGCATGGGTTAAGTAAAAGTCGAATAAGTAGTAGGCGCTAAGTAAAAAGCAACCGCTTTACACAAGCCATTAAAATCAACGCAAGCGAAATAATAATTGTAGCATAAATAACCTTAAGTCACTTTGTTAGCGGGACGTTTTAGCCAAACCGTTTCACCACAAAACCTCCTCTGAGACATCTTTTACTGTGTTACCCTACCTGGACCCTGGCCTCGCTGAGTTTGGTCTTCTGGGCCAGCTCCTCGCGTGTGTAGACGTCCGGGTACTGGGTCTTCTCAAAGCTCTTCTCCAGCGTCTCGACCTGTTCTGAGGTGAAGGTGGTTCGCGATCGGCGCTGTTTTCTCTTCAGAGTCAGACCCGGCTCACTCTCCGTGTCACTGCAGTCACCTGGGGAGAGAATGGGTCGGCGGCGGTTATCGGAGGGAGAGGTAACGATCAGCTGGGAGAGGTGTGGGTTACAGTCACCTGGGGTATGTTACAGTCGCGTAGGCCAGGAGATGGGTCACCACTGAAGGAGGGCCACCAGCGTTATCCAAAAGTTTAGATGCGATGCATCGGCTGCGCTCGGCGGCTAGCTCCCTGCTCTTTTTTATTCGATGACAGCCTGTCAGTCTGTTTGCACCTTGTCACTTGACCCCGGTTCGACGACCGACGGCGTCTGTCCGGCGCGTGCACGTTCCAGGCCGCCGCTCCTTCCCCTTCTCACGGCCAATGAGCCGTGTGTAATGAATCCGAGCTGTTCAAACACCACTAATTGCACCGGAATGACAGCCCAACCGAACTGCAGCCAGTCGGAAGAAACCGAAACCCCGGCGCGGTCACTCGCAGACAAATAGCCTGCGCGGACCGGCGGTCCAGCCACCTAGCTCTGCCGGCACTCAATTACATTTTAAATCGTGGCAATTAACATTGTGCGGCTGTCGTCGCCGAGTGAAGGATCGCCGCGGCGTGCGTGGGGTCCGCGCAGTGGCATTAACCGGACCGCGCGGCCGCCGGGCTCGCCCCGCCGACCCCCTCCTGAGACACACAGATTTATGGGAGCTCCCGTCGGCGGCAGGCGGCCGACGCGCCGAGGGGGCGGTGGGAGGGCCGGGAGGAGGGGGAGGCCGGAGGGGTCCGCGAGCTGCGTGCATAACTGCATTGCTGTATAACATCGGTGTATGATTTCTACTCGACAGCAGAAAAAAGACATTCGACACTTTTCATCTGTGAAAATAATCACCGTAGTGTCGAGTTCCAGCGGTTCTCTTCCATTTCAATGTCATAAATCAGTTTACGAAATAACACAATTGTCAAAGAAGCAGAGCGTCTTTGATCATAACTGCTGATCAATCAGCCATCCAAATATACGCTGTGGTCCGTGTCAACTGAACTAAATGGCTCGTGACCTGCATTGATTCCAAAATGGCCGTTCGCTCCACCCTCCTATAGTCAGTCCTCCGGGCCCGTCCCCCGTTCCACCAGCATGGCAGCATCGCGCACCCCTGCACCCGACATCCCAGTCTGGAGCGGGACGCTCGACCAGCCACCATTCACCGGTCCCTTCCCACTCATCAACCCCTCTGTTCGGAGCTCATATTTCGCTGGGAGCCATTGTTCACCGTCGGCTTTGTACAGTATTCGTATGATGTATTGCACCGTTTAGAGAGTGCGGCGCTGCAAATCGCTGCAAAGAGCTGGGTTCGGCTTTTTGCTGCTAAAGGGTGGAGCGTTTGAAAACCACTGTCAGACTTGGCTTAAACTGGAAACTCTGAAAGGCAAAGTGCAAACTATGGTTCCGCTAAGTGAGTCGATTTCATTATGACGTAGCCTGACTGACGTAGCCTGGCTGGTTCCCGTGAGATTTAGGCGGCTGATCTTGGGCCATTCATTTAGAAAACACAAAAGCAATGATTTCTTAACTTGGTTTGTGTCTTTATTAGGCATTTTTATCTTCGCAAACACTGACATACGTTCGTGACGCCTCTGAATCGGTAACCTTCTGTTCTTCAGGCCGTGGGTCTGGCCAGGCCTGGCTTCTACACTGAGACAGAGCTGTAGTGTGGCCGTTCACCCACAGAGCGGCGATCAGAACTGAATAAGCCCTCCCGGTGGCGGGCGCCTGACCATCTATCCCGGCGAGCTGCGGTCGGTCGGACCTCACACCGCACACCTGGCTGGACTTCGAGGAATGCTCGCCAGGAGGCTGCCAGGAATGTGAAAAATCAGCCGCCGCCCGTTCAGAAGTCGGCCGCCACCCAGGCACCTAATTAGATTACACCTCTCCGCGCCGGCGGCCGGCCACGACCGGCGCTTTTTGCCGCGCGCGCGCCACCAGCGCCGCCCGCGCCGCGGCCGCCGCGCCGCGCCGCAGCACGCCGACGTAATTAATATCCGGTGTGCGCGCGCACGGCGGTCCGGCCTCTCGACATCGGTGGAGCAGCGGGGAGCGCTGTTACAAACTGCCGGCGCACATGACCAGACTGGGGATGGCCACCGCCGCCGCCACGTGCCCCGGCCCGCAGCGCCGACCGCACAGGTCACGTGATGAGCCGAGATTGCCGGCGACGAGCGGCGGCGCACCGGCTGCAAGTCGGGCGCGTCGTATTGTTTACGGCGGCGGCGGCGGCGCGGCTGTCTTGTTAGCCGCGGCTTTGTGTGAGCAGCTGGCGACGGGCGCGACAGAGCGGATCGGCGGCGCCGTGTGAACGGAGCTTTACGGCCCGCCGCAGAGGCCGCGAGCTGCGCCACGGGCTCCGTACGCGACTCACGGGGTCACAGAGTAACGGCAATACCGCCAGTTGTCGGAACTGTCAGCTGAGTGTGCATTCATTGCATACATAAGAAGTACTGCGAACGTTCAATACCGGGAAAATTATGTCATGCTTCTTACTCAAAGATTAGAAAAAAAGCAGGGCAAATAAATGTAAATCCGTCATCATCTTCGTCGAATTTAATTAAATGCAGCTTATGTATGGAGCGTTACAAGCTTTTTAAGCGCAGAATCATGGATGAATTCTGTCATGCCGTATTGACCAGAAGCCATTACCAGAAGCTGTTGGCAGTGGGCTTCACAACTGCATTTGTGACCAAATCACATACTCGTATATCCAAGAGGGCTCGGTAAACGAAAATATTTCAAGTCCAACTCAAATCCGATGGCCGACCCACCTGCCGATTCTCCGAGGATACCGTCGATGCTGTGGTCCTTCCTGAGCTCATCTCCTGCCGGTCCTCCGCGCAGGATCCGCGATATGGAGCTGACGGAGGGCGCCGAGTTGCGGTCGCACAGACCGTCCTGGAACAGGACACAGGTCAGTCACATAGGGCGCAAACCTTCTGAGTCCCAGCAGGACCCTAACTGGTCGCACAGACCGTCCTGGAACAGGGCACAGGTCAGTCACATAGGGCGCAAACCTTCTGAGTCCTAGCAGGACCCTAACTGGTCGCACAGACCGTCCTGAAACAGGGCACAGGTCAGTCACGCACGGATTAATCCGTTTAATTTTTAATAAAGAAACGCGATAATGCAGCCAAACAGACCGTCTTCAAACAGGGTGTAGGCCAGTAACCCGGAGAAACGGAACTTCATGTGTCGTAGCAAGACCCTAATTAGTTGCACAAACCGTCCTAAACTAAGGCCCAGATCAGTCAGAGAGCCCGACCATTCGGAGAACAAGCTTCCCTGCGGCCACATAAACCTGTCAATATCATCAAACATCCCCCAACAAATAAACCCGAGTGCATCGGCTTCAGACAGTCGGCCGGTCTGTCGTTAAGCGCCGATGGCCCGCCGGCGTGACGTTCCCTTTTCTACGGGTCTGCTGAGCCAGAGAGGGTCCATGTAACGGCCGGTCCGTGGCGGCGATAATGGCGGCGCGGTGGACTTCGCGTGGGCGTTGGTGTCACTGGGGAGAGGTGTTCCGCACGACCTCGCGTTCCCACCGACGGCTAACGGACAGCGAGGAGAGAAGAGAACAGGTGAGTGTGCTGAGCTGCAGGGGTTCGATGGAACTGTGATGTGAATGCTAGTGATCAATGATCACTGAGCATGATGGCTGGAACAAAGAGCTGCTGGTTTTAAGACGAAAACATACAATTTGTTTCTGCCCAAACTGTCCCCCTCTCCCCACATTCCACAGGAAGCATTTACAAAAGATTTAGGCTGAATCTTTTTATCAGTAAAACCTAAAGAACCTGAACATTGACGACAGATGCCCTGAATGCCCCAAGCCAAGTCTAACTCTCGTAATACCATTTGTCAACCTGTCGTGGCGATCAAGGGTAGCGCGAGTTGCACCTGATAATCCTTGAACCATCTTTACCGATCTCACCCATCTCACCGAACCCCAGACGTAACTTACCTTGATGAGCCGGTCTCGGATCTCCCAGCTGAAGACGCCCGGGTTCTCCTTCTTATACTCCTCGATCTTGTTCTCGATCTCGGGCGTGGCGACGCGCGGCTTGGATCCACCGATCACGCCAGGCCGGATGCTGCCCGTTTCCTGGTAACGGTTCAGGATTTTCGAGACGCATCCGTGGCTGACGCGCAGCTGCCGGGAGATCATGCAGGGTCGCACTCCTGCTGACGCCATCTCGACGATCTTCAGACGGATGTGGTTGGGCAGCGGTCGTCCGTTGATGAACACACCGCCCAACTGGTTGACCCGACCCTGACCTGGCAGCGACAGAGGGGGCGATTGGTTAGTAGCAGTAGTGGCTGGTCGGGGTACCTAAGTTCTGATTTTTCGTCCGATGACCGCTTTTTCAGGAGTTCCATGATCCGCAAACGTAAAGGCCTATAACTACACTGCACCTGTAACTAACCGTATGATTGCACATTTGCATGGGTGGTACGAATTAGCAAATCCAGGGGGGTGCAACCGGGCCACACTCAGGCCTAGCGAGGCAGCTAATATGTCATTTCCCATTTCCAATTAGAGCTCGTCCCTTTTTCGCGATTCACAACAGTTGATAGGTATAGATTATAGATGCCTGTCAGATACATGGGAAACTTCATTTCCGAAGCCAGTCCACGCCAGTCCAATGTACTTAGTACTTACCTACGTCAAAATCAGGGATATTTGGCCTTTGATGAAGTTCGGAGTCGTGACCTTTGATATACCAAGAGTACCATTCTCATGATTTTTTTTCTCTGTTTTGAATACTGTTTGGCGTGTGTCTTTACGTGGCGGCCCATATGCGGAGTTAGAGGAGAGGGGGCGTAAAAACGTCTCACGCACATCGATGTGTTACGGACAACCGCCCTGGGGTGGATTAAACTTTCGTCGGGATGCTTTTGATTTGGGAAGGGGATGATCGGTACAGCCCGCAACCGTTATGGAGGGCCAAAATGTAACCGGTTTTGGCCCCTTCCTTTGAAAATGGCTATGGGTCCGCCTTTGGTGGTGGTTCCCAGGGGTTCTAAGATTGATATAAGAGTAGGTATAGTCGTATTTATTATTTGTGACCCAAATAACGAACAACAAAGGCTTCAATAAATGCAAAGGTGAGCCTGGAATATTGATGGAGACCTGACTTCACAGCTCCCATCTGTCACTAGACGCTAGAGCCATTATTGGGTGTTCTGTTAATTGCCAGGATTCAGGATTCATCCAAGACGTTCTTCGCATACTTACGGTTTGCGGTGTCTACTTTCAGCTTAGGCATGAGCTGGGTGCAAGTGCTTGGTGCAACATCACTCCACAGCCATCAACTTCACTGGAAGTTGAACGGAATGGGCTCTGTGGGACTGGCCGCTTCAGGAGCCAAGATACCGACATATTTCGTATTGCGTGAAAAACAAACGACATCCGTGTCACCGTCTTGTGTAAGTTCGCATTTCGCAACTCGTCAATTATAAAGGCTTCCACTTACACCTGTTATATGGTGCATCAACTACCTATCTTACATCGGGTAGCCAATTGACACCTAGGTCACTATAATTTCTCTCTACAAATCCTTTTCACGCCTCGCCACACGCGTAGCCGGTTATCTGTCGGCCAAGGACCGAGTGACACTGTGTAATAAGTCGGCAACCAATCCGGGGCGCACTGGTCTAATGATCAGGTAGCCCGTGCGGTAATTACCCGAATTATTACCCACCACCGCCGCCGGATTTGTCCCAGTCGCGCCGGTAATGCCGCGTCACGGCCAGCGCGCGTGTGGCGAGCTATTTCATCGCGCCGCGCTGCACCTGAACCTCAGCGGAGCCCACCGACCGCCCATCTCAGCCCTACTGACCAGCCCGCGCCAGTTGCACACTGCAATCAGAACGGCAGCTGAAAAACGAAACGCATGAAATTGGATTCAATTAGTTTTGAGCAGCGTGCCGTAATAGGAGACGGGCTAATGATTTGATAACAATAACGGCCGAGCTGGCGCGTTGTGCGGTGTAATCTCGGAGGGCGCCGGCGCGGCGCTGCTGGACGTTAGACATAGGGGGAGTTGGAGGAGGGCGGGTGCTCCTGGCTCACAGCAGGGGACTGGACGGAGTGGCTAGAGCTGCTGGAGATGCTCCGTCAAGCGGCTCGAGTCATACTTGGTGGCATTCTTTATAGTAACACTGGCTTGCACAGAATTAATTTTTCTATGTTGCCACCATTTCTTCTGTCGTTCTACAATGGATGTAAGCATAAAGCCTCCATACATTCCACCTTAGCGTACTACATGTATCACCTTGTCATATAGGCAAAATCCGTGCTCCCCATGCTCTTATGCCATATCATATGCGCTCGTCCTTCAAACGTGGTTAGATAGCTGAAAAGCGTGCCTACGCAGACACTTTATTATGATCAAAGAGTGTCTCAGTTCATGAGACGGTCCTGTTCCAATTAAAGGGACCCTCCCACCTTCAAAAAAGTTAATGAATTGGCATGAAAGTGATGTCGCTCGGTTCAGAAAGAGCAAAAACGAATATCTACCAAATTTCATCGAAAAATATTCACCGGTTTTCAAGATATTAGACTTTTACTTTTGTTTACTTTTTGGGATCTCCGCTGTTCCTAGCGACTTTATTTAAAAGTGCGGCATTTGTTGCGCGCAAAGCATCATATACCACCGCGTGCTACAAAACGTTTTAGTCAAACATTTAACGGACGTTCGAAAGCTTGATGACGTCATCAGATTCCCGTAATGGTTAAGAGATAGGGACCACGCTGGTCCCACCCTGCAAGTAAAGGGAAGAAATTTCTTGAACACCATAAAGCTGCGGGGGTTGCGACCAGGATAAATGGTGGTTTCTGAGCCTGGCCGCAAACTTGGCTATCTCAACTCAAAACTAATGTTAAGGTGGGAGGGTCCCTTTAAATTCCTTGATGAATGACTTTTAAGAAGCATGCAATAAGACCAAACGTCGAAATTCTCTCGCATTACCTATAATAATATGAAAGCATTGTGTGATTTGTTCATTCCACCGTCAATTTAAATTGCAGTTATACGCATCTAACTTTCGCATTTAGCTGCACACCTTTTTATCCTACAATTACCTATGTTTGCATTTTTGGGATTTCCAAATGTTCTTTTGGGACTTAACTTGTGGGTTGCGATGAAGTTCGTGAAATGAAATGTGATATCAACGATAACTTTTGACCAGCTGTTTGGAGCTCTGGTTGGTATCGCTGGTTATCGCTGTTCATAGGGTCAGGAAGATAAAGGCGTCATTTAGCGCTAATGAAATCAACTTTTGAGGTGTTATATGGTATAGGTTGATGCCTACATAGGTTCATGGATGACTGAAAGGACGCCTTATCATACATTTCATTTCTTCAATTCCATATCTGTCCAGTGTCCAGTAATCCATGTCTTGCAGGTTCGTACAGCAAATTTGTATTTGAGTAAATGAATTTCGTGCAATGGTGTGCGATGGGCTTATGCCTACATACCAGTTGTTTTCAGCATCTGATTCATGTCTTGGATATTGGCCACCAATGCATCTGTTTTCTGCATGATTTGGGCATTGATCATGCAACATTAGCATATTAGCGGTGCATGCTCGTCAAAGGAGAGATAATTGCAGTGTCGACATTAGATGAGCAAATAAATATGCATATAAATGTGCAGTTCACTGAGTCCCCAAGTACCCAATGACCGGCCAATAGCCAATTCGCACGTCTATGATTTAACTTAATGTGAGGGTTGTGGTGACTAATGATCATGCAGGCAATTCATCTATAAGGAAATTCTTCTTAGCCTTATTCTGGTTATCTTTCATCGTTTCGCTTCGACTTCCACACAGTAGTGAAAAATAATATTATAAGTGAATGATTTGTGTGGAGCAAATAGTTATTTATCACATTCTCATGCCCATTGCCTATGTACGTAAGAAAGACCCAGAGAAAAACTAAGAAGTCACAATGCAACCTACTAAAATACGCATCCGCAGTAAGCTGTTTCAATATAAGGTGTGACCGAAAAAAGTCTGATGTGTCTTCTTCGCTCGCCTGCATTGCGTAGTATATGCGGTAGGCTTAACACTTAATAGCACTTTTATAAGAACGCCTTTAAAGGAAATAGTTCACTTTTTAACATGGGTTTTGAACTGGAATAGCAGTTCCGTAGCTTGGGCTGAGACGAGCATAAATCAGGAGCTTTTACAGCCCAACGATCACCCTAGGCAAAGATATTCTATTTCTCGTTCCGAAAAAGGTGTCTTGCGTTGAGGATGTGTGCCTTGCATATATTTCCATCCAGTATGAAAAGAGCATGGGTCCCGAAAATTCTTCAGAAACTAGAGAAATTATCTACGAGAACTCTAGAGAAATTCTCGTACTGGGGCGTTCCACGACAGATCGACCAAAAAAATCGCGAAATAACACCCTACCTCTCATATTTTGATGAAATTTCGTCTATGGGGTTATCTTGTCCGGCGATTCGTGTTGTGACATTTTCAATCTCATTCGTCCAATACTTTGGGAGATATTGCCCCAGGCAACTTAATGGCTACCATAAAAACTCTAAGTTTCATCCGCAAATATTTAGCTAAATACTGATTAGATTCATATAAAACTGCATATCATCACAATAAGAATTAACCAAAGATTTTGGTGATATCAATTATTTTTGAAAATTTTGCTCTTTTAATTTTTTACCATAAAATTGATTTATAAAAATCAAATTTTGAGAACGTGGCCATCTTTTTTTACAATTTATTTTTGCAGCAAAAGTCTTGTCAACGCATTGACTTTCAATGATGAAAATATTAAAAACATGTTTTTCCCCTAAAGGTCGCTATACAACATTGTATTTCGTCGTACAGTGAAAAAAATAACAATAACTGTCAACCAGTCTAAACGGAGTACGGTGAAATGTGATCAAGAGCTCATTGCGACGCTGTTAATTCTTTTTAAAGATGCTTAAGACACCTACGAAAGCTAAGTTAGGACCCAAAGATCCAAAAACGTCATAATGGCGTATTGTTTTCAAGAGAGCGAGGTTTAACCCCTGTGGCCGAGGGAGCGAATGCTAATCACCTTTGACGGTTTTCTCGCCACTGCTGGGGACGCATTGGCGATAGAGTGCTGAAGCCGGAAAGTTATTACAAGTTATCTAGTTGATTTATTTTGTGACATCAAATGAACTTTCATATAAGGTCACTTTACTGAACTATGACGTCACGTAAGTGAGCCTATCTAATGCTTAAAAATGTTACTATTGCGAAACGCCAAACAATAGTTTACGGAGAGAACGTATGTAATTCACGCATTCTTTGCAAGGTCCGATGCTTTAGTTTTGCTGGTGGGCCTTGCATGACGTCATAATGACGCAACGTCATTTGTGACGCCACTAACGCTGATTGAGTCGAGAGTTTTTCGTTAATAGATTCCAAACAAAATGACGACATTGAGGGGAGGGACATCAATGTACTGAGAATGAGCTGTCGAATCGACAGATACTTTTGCCGTAGGTCGGTATTATCTCAATTGACCAGTTTCGGGACCTAAAATATTTTGCCAGATACCGAAATGACGGTTCTGCGACCATTTAAGGGATTTATTGACCGAAAATTGGATCCCTGCCTCAATGCATTTGACCTGACCTCAGAGGTTACCGGTTGCCGGAATGATAAAACTTGGTTTGGAAGAGGTCAGCTTAAGATGTTTTCCTCAGGTCGAGGCCACATCAAAACCGCTGAGGTCAAGAAGCTGTTCAAATGACGCCATTTCAGCCGTTTTCACGACGGATATCTGACGAATCTAGCCAAATCTTTTACTACCGCTATTTTCATAACGTAATTTTATTCTTATGCTTGAGTAAAAAGTAACGACTGATAATTTGATAAATAAGGTCAATAAGCAACTAGCGCAACCTAAGCTAAAAACAATTAAGAATCAACTATGAACCAAATTTGACCAAATCCCATCAAATATCAGTTAATGTGTGTCAGATAACCGTCGTGAAAACGGCTATTGTAAGTATATGATTCAGTTCAGCAGGGTTCCCTGAGTTCACTGGTGGCTTATTCGACTCGTTAGATAAATTCCATTCAGTCATTGACAAAAAGAAAACCGATGACCTCACACGACCGTACAATGTAACGGCATATACGGCGCATTGCAAGGTCCTCAATGCAAAACCTAAGAATCGCTCTTCGCAAAAGTGTATGAAATCACGATTACAGGCGTTTGAGATGGGCTTGGATCATTTTCGGCATCCAAATAACAGTTCAAATGTTTCAATATTTCCCATTGACTTATATTAGTGAAGTCACGTGACCAGCTTGACTTCGGGTGAAAATTTAGGAAAGTTAGGGGAATTGATGTTGTGAAATCTCAAGAGCCGTTACTGCCGTTACTTGTGTCATCCCCTGCAAAAGGTTCCCTTACACTGAGAGTACAGTGCAAAGCTGCAACTTTTTGCATTATTCCGAGGTTTATTTGTGACGTCATATGTCAGTAAGCTGACCTGAGCCTGTTCTGTTGGTGTCAACAGATTCGGAATGTCAACTTTCAGCTCTCCAGCCTTACACCACTGCAAACAATATCGAGAAAACCGTTGGGGCTGCACATCAAACCCTCCCCTTCGGCCGGGTGGGAATAAAAATACTATGAAAGTGAATGTTAGCGAAACATGGAGCATCCCAAGCCACTAGCTACCTCGAAATGCATTAATTTCAAAACGTTAGAGATGCTTCCAGTTTCAAGAAAACAGAATTCAATATCGGCGAGTTTTCAAGTATTTGTAATTTTGTCACCCCCGCCCACTCTGACCTGGTCACGCCCCTGGCAATTGCAATCAATTACCTTCAAATGCCGCATTTTGGTACTCATATAATTTTTTTGTGGCAAATTTATTCATCAAAATTACTGAAAGTCCGTTATTACAAGGACAGAGCGAACTTCATGCGATTACTAGCTAGAGCCTTCTCCTCATTTAACTCTAACACAGCCTCGGCTCTTATGAACGGAAGTTGTGTAGGTATGTCCGGCCACAATGTCCGATTAGCAATTTTGATAATTCCTAACGTTTCATTGGCAGATCGAGCCGGACGTTTTTTTTTTTTTGGGGGGGGGGGGCAAATGGCCGAAATGGCCCCTTCCTTTCCATGCACCGCCATAGGCGCAATGTTAAAACTCGGGTTTTTGCGGGGGGGGGGGGGGGGGGTAAACGGGCTTTGGGGGGAGCATGGCCCTACCCCCTGGATCCGCCAGTGTAACGTTTCACCAGTGCAAGCTGCTTAGAAGCATATCAGAATTACATGCGAGGCGGCCGATATCAGTGTTCAGCTCTTTTTTTTTGCCTGAACAATGTTCGAAACTACAGCGAAGGTGAAGCAAACATCATTCAATAATCGCATGCCTGGTCTGTGAGTGTGAGTGCCAGGCTTTTATTTCTAATTTTCATGAAACAGTTCGAGGATATGTGGGTAGGAGAATGATTGGCTCTGGAAGGCATCACCAAATGTTCCCTTTTACTACAAACATTGTCGTAAACAAAAAATTATATAAAAAGTTAAAGGCAAAACATGTCTCTTATTTTTTGGACATTAAATTTCCATATCCAGAGGCATCTTTTGGCATGATATTTTTGTCAAAAATTAAATGGCCACCTTTTGAAAATCGAAAATCAAAAATTCATTATTTCAAAAAATCTTGCGATTTTGAAAATTTTCAAAATATTTTGGTTGGATAATTTTCTACTGTCAATGAGGATTCCAATGATATGCATATTAATGTAGGTTACTGGCTATATTTTTTGATAATACGAGTTTAAAAGAGGGTTACTCTGGGCATTTTGAAAAATGCTTCTGGTTATAACTCGTAAACCCTTCGTAGTATAACGCTAAAAATAAGAGATTATGAATCTACGGTACGGATAACCCCATAGACGCAATTTCATCAAAATCTGAGAGGTAGGGTGTTATGGCTTGGTCGATCTGTCGTGGAACGCCCCTACTGATCAATTAGGACATTCAGGGGAACATTATCAGATCGAGCAGATCGCCCAAATGCCGGTGGCTGCGATAATTTCTCTGTTTCTGAAGAATTTTCGGGACCCATGCTCTTTTCATACTGGATCGCGTGTGCCTTACAGAAACTGAAAAGTTCTTCCTATATCAAAATATAGAAAAAAATCTTTTGTTACAAAAAGGTTTTATTTTCTTTGCTGATTATTTTGAACATAAAAAATAATAAATCGTTGCAAAAAAAAATAATTTCGTGAAAGTGAACTATTTCCTTTAAGGTATTTTCAAACGAAAGCGGGGCAAATATTGCCAACCAACTGCTCTATCAGCATGGTAACAAAGCTGGTAACCAACTGGCGACGTTTGTTATTGTAGTTAGAATCTTGGATTATCATAGCGAGGCCACCGATAATTCAATCAGATGTCATCAGCGCCCCCCATGCCTAGAGGTCATCCCTAGGTTCCAGCCCAGGTCACACCCAATGTCTGGCGAACACAGTGACTTACTCGTAGTCCTGAGTCACTCCTCAGTCCTCATGGTACTTATCCAGCTAAGCTATACACGGTCTAATGGCCATTCATGAGCGATGCACGGGCGAAGTCGCCATCCGCGACCCCGGCGCCTCGCCGTATATCAATCTTCACGTGCCAAGTGTCCGCCGACACCGCTCAGGGCTCATTAGGAGGTGGCAATTAGTCAGTTTCTGTTCCTGGAACGGACCCGCTGCGCTGAGGACCATCGAACCGCCCAGCTAGACTCAGCTGGATGGAAGCAGCCAGACTGGATTCGGTTCGCCGCTCAAGCACTCACGACTGATTTCGAGTTGACTTGGCCAAACGCGACCCGACGCGACGCAGCGCGGCGACTCGCCTCGACCCGACCCGTAGCCCTTCTGTCTCGACTCGAGCGTGATTGGCAAAGCGCAGACACAACACGCTCTTACAACTTTTCTGCAATTACAACTTGTCAACACGTTCGTGGCACATTAGTAGAGTTTTCCGAAGGCGTTCAATACCACGCTGACCTCGACATTCCACGCGTCCTAATCGATGCGGCACCGGGTCACCACGGTCCATCGGCTAGTCAGCGCCCATGTGCGCACGGTCGGCCGGTCGCTACCGCCCCCTGCAACAACCACCGCCGCCGCCACCGCACCACCGCTGTTTGCGCACCCTCACCTTGGAACGGGTATCCAGAGAAGATGGGTCTCATGTTGGAGATGGCCAGAGACCCGGAGACGGCCATCCCGTGTCTGCCCTGGTGCTCCAGCTCGCTGCTGTCACTGTGGCCGCCGCTGCCACCGCGCAATGTCCCGTGTCGTCGGCTCAGTGTCGGCCGTCGGGCGCACGCCGGCCGCCCGCCCCGCCGCCGCCGCCGCCGCCGCCTCCTGTGCGGTCCCTTTGGTGGCGGCCGCTCGCCGCTGATTGGCGGGCCGGGCGCGAAGGGGCGGGGCCTCCGGTAGACCTAATGACGGTGGAAAATGACAGGAAAATAAAAGGTATGAATGATTTTCGTGCGATTTGGATGTTTAACATTCCAGTGAGCTGGATCAAGGGGTGGATGCTGCGCCACCCGGCCATTTTGCCGGAGGTTGGGGAGCGGCGGGGCGCGGCGGCGGCAGCGGGGAGCGGTGTGGAACCGAGTGTGAGTTATGCGGTGCGGTGTCAGCGCTGAACTCGGCCTGTCCCCGCTGACGGGTCCTGGGGTGTGCCACTGCGCCGTCACCGACGCAGCCGACGCAGCCGACGCAGCCAACGCGCCACCAGGCCACCCAAGAGCGCGCGCCTGACGCCGTCAATTCTTCCGGCCAATGGTCGCGAATAAGATGTAAAGTCGCCTGGTGGTCCTTCTCCTCTAACAGAGCACCCACCGGCCTGGAAAATGACCCCGCGGTCCGCTGCCTATATGACGGTGACACGACGGAATTTTATCGACCAGTGAAAAGGCCTGAAATCAAGGCGGCCGCGCGGTGTCGGTCGCCGCTCGGGCCCGCTCGGTATTGTAGTCGGTGACGCGGCGGCGCCGGACCGGGCCGGGCGGGCTTCCGTACGTCATGTGTGGTCCACGGTGACTCGGCCGACACTCCCG
Organism: Amphibalanus amphitrite; assembly: GCF_019059575.1. NCBI lineage: Eukaryota > Metazoa > Arthropoda > Thecostraca > Balanomorpha > Balanidae > Amphibalanus > Amphibalanus amphitrite. The sequence continues at coordinate 104,179 of NW_024882359.1, read as the reverse complement.
ATATCCATAGTGCATGGAGAGGGGACTGTGGAAAGGGGGCCGGACGGCCGGATATAGCGAGGTGAGGCGGTAACCTCTGCATTTCGTCTATTGACATGTGCTGCAAGACATATTCATATTTAAAATGTGACCGGAATGCATGGGATTATCTAAAAAAAGCACGACTCTTTGAGGCCGTTCTTCATTCAATCCCAGCTTATTTTCTTTTGATTCCAGCATTCCTTTTCACTGTCTCCATTGGAATTCGGGCCGGCTGAGACCCAAGTGCATGATCCTGCGAGGTTTTATGGGCGGTGAGGCGGCTTTCGCTGCTCGTGCCACGCGTACTCCCAGTTTTTGCGGAGATCCCATCGGATGATAGGTTTTTCGTTAACCAATTATATGCTAGCAAATTGCGCGGTTCAAGATGGAGACTTAATGGCTATTCCTCTCTGGACGCAAAGAAGAGCGACAGCGGGAGGCCGGGAGAATGCGGAAGAGGTCGGCTGTGGGAATAAACGGGAGAGATTTCGACCCTCCTGATCTTATATGTAGTTGTAGGCTGTTGAGTTGATCAACTATGACAACGTGAACATTGACCGACATTTTACACGAAACATTGAACGTGCAAAATGCCCATGATTTGTCGTACAAGAATGTTTCAGATGCATAACCTTTCGTGGCCTTTGGTCAAAATTGAAGCAAGAGGGAAGCCTTGACACGGTATAATACATATACAAGTTTCACTGCACCGCGCCTCGCGAGTTTCCCTAAAAATGCTAAGCAAAAAGAAAATAATAAACAGAGAGGAAGCCTAAGTAGAATTAGGTAAATGCTCCTTTTGGTGAATGCAGTACGCTTGTAAAATCCTGCCTACACTCCTGATCCTCGCTTTATTCTCTTTTCATTTTCTACGATGTTGTCTACTAAGTGCCATTTTTCACCGCTTATGTTGCGTTTGGTGACGTGTGATATTATATATAATCATATCCCGTAAGTTCGTGCACACCCCTGAAGCGTTCTCACTATCCGTGCAGATGTCAGCAGAAAATGCGGGCATCACTCCAACGTCTGTGCCACGCTTCCTTTGGGCACATCCACGCACGTGTGGCCCACGTCAGTGCCACGTCTGTGCCACGTCCACGGCACGTCGCCGTTGGCGTGTTCCAGGCCACCACCACGACCGCCGCTGCTGCCGTCGTCACCACGGGAGCCCTCCTCCCAAAACAAGAGTGACACATTAGGCGTGCCAAATGGCGGCACCGAATGGAAAAATGCCCGCTCCGGGCCAAATCGATGATGACGGATCGGTGGTAGCGCACACGGGGCGCTCGGCTGATGGATGCAAAATTCCGCAGCATTTCACGGAACCGGCGGGAAGTGGGGAAATTCTCCAGATGCTTTTTGTTCGCCGCCTTTATATGAACTCTCGAGGTAGGCGGTGTGGTGGCGTAAGATGCATTTGGCGGGGCCCGGTGTGAATGTGGGAAAATGTGTAATCCTTGGAAGGGCGTCCATTGACTGCGATTTCTCAATACAGCGGCTGTAGTCGTCACTGGCTGGACAGTCGTCAATACAGCATAGTTAGCTAAGCCATGAGAACAGCAATTTAGTTTTGCAATACTAATGAGCATCACTCTCCGTTGATCATATTTATTGAGTGTTAATCACTTCAATTGCAATTTATTTTATCGGACGTCTTATTCGACGCAATAGGCCCCAATCCCTTCACTAATGACATACTTGCAATGGTTGATGAGGCTAGGTCCATCATAACGTGCAATGAATAGCGGTCATTTCTAGTTAATGCATTCTGGACAGTTGATCTTTCATCTCACGCCGTGCTTATGAAATGTTCTCACAAGCCTTAGTTAGGTGACCCGTATCCTTAGTTTTCTATCGGCAAACTCGGTAAGATTGTTAACGGTTTCTAAATGCCATACACACGCACATGCGGTTAAGGCCCTTTAATAGCGGGTCAACAATCAACGTGGTGCCCAAGGAAAGTAGCTGAGCATGGTGCAATAAGAAAATCATCTTAATCTTACCCATCCTACTTGGTATTATTGCATTTATTGTACAGGCCGTCACTTTTGCATTTGCTTGCTCTTCCCCCTCCAGCATTCTTTTATCAGTAAATCAAGCGCATTTTCAATTTAGCTGACGCAAATATCAACAAGCATAACGCTGAGCCTTAGTGGTTTGAACGGCCATGTCTAAAATTTCCCTAATCAAATATAACCAGCTATGAAAATCGATATCAACAAAGACTCGGATAGCGGCGTGCCGCACCGGTGCTGCTCTGTCCTACCTCACCCCTCTCGCTCTCCCTGTCTCGCTCCCCTCGTGGGGCAGGCCGTTGAGAGCGCCACTCGAGGCGTTCCGATCGATTCGTGACAGTCGCGGCGCCGTGACGGAAGGCCACCGGTTCCCGTCAGCCCGTGTCGAGCGCGCCCCAGAAGCGGCGCTTGCCCAACGTCGCTGCCGGGCCGAGGATGAGACTCGGGGTGATGGGTGTCTGAGAGAGGCGGCTGTCGCCTGACTGGGCCAATTAACCCTCATTCAGTGGCGTCAGTTGTCGCGAGTTTCGACATGAAGTAGAGGAATGCACTGGAGAGTGGAGTGTTTAACCCTGCTTTCAGATAGATCAGAAATGGCATCCTTAGATGAACCATGAACAACTAACGAACGTGTCTGCAACAGGTCAAAAGTCAGGTCAGATGGTCCAGAGAAAGCGCAGCAAGCAGAAGTTCTCAAGATGTGTGTCGAAGCTCGTCGAGAGACTCCGGCCAGCCACCAGGTCAGGTCGGGTCAGATCAGGTCAGGTCGGGTCAGTGCCGGCTGTCAGCGATGAGGAACATCTCGGCGGGCCGGCCCGTCGATTGATAGGGCCGGCGGCCTCCCGCGGCGCGTCTGCTCCAATTATGGCGCGATGATGTGCGGCCCGTCGTGGCGTCTAATGTGAGCCGACAGGCGCGACGAATTGGGACGAGCCGACTCGCCTGTGGCCGCCCGGCCCGCCCTGCCGGCCCGGAGAGCGCGCCAGCGCCGACCTGGTGCGCTCAAATGCGGGATAGGGGATAGTGGATACGGGATACAGGGTACACGGGTTTAGAGATACAGGTACAAACGAAAGGGCACACGCGGAGGCGGGCACAAGAACAGATACCATACAAGGACGTCGGACACGGAAGCAACTAGGTGAGCAGATAAACACGGATAGAAACACGCCGAAACCAAGACGGGAACAGGCCACACCTGGGCATGTGTCTACTATGTAGTCACGCTGATGCAGGTATGTATCCACAATCACGCCACTCTTCTCCTCAAAGCCGAACAGCCAGCCGTTGCATCTGTGGTCCCTGGTCTGGGTGACTGCATTGCAGCACAAGACGCTAGCCCACATCTCAGAGGTCCCGGATGTTGGGCCAGATCGCGTGACGCGGCTTCCGCCTGAGTGACACAAAGTCCCGGATGTTGGATAGAAAATGCGTGTTCGCTCTCTTCGTAACTGTAAACTAGACTTTTCTAGAAACATTTTCGTTTCGTGACTAACGAGTAGTGGTTGATGGTTCATCATTGTACTCTACATCACTCATTTCTAACCCTTACCCCGTACCCGCTCCTCTCTCTCTCTCTCTCTCTCTCTCTCTCTCTCTCTCTCTCTCTCTCTCTCTCTCTCTCTCTCTCTCTCTCTCTCTCTCTCTCACTCTCTCTCTCTCTCTCACACACTCTCTCTCCTCTCCTCACTTTGTCCGTCCGTCAGCGTATCGTCCCCCGCGCGTCGCGGCCGATTCGGCGGACCCCGGCGGTGTCGACCGCGTCGCTCGTCGCTGACGACCGTGACACGAAGCGTCACAGAACGTTATGGGGCGCGGCCTACAGGCGGAAGGCAGGTCGTCACGGCCACCGGCCACTAGCTGGGCTCGCCACGGCTCCGGTCATCAATGGGATGATAAGGGCGCCAAAAACAGGACCCGGGAGGCGGGAAGCATTATTTATATATTGGTTTATATCCATTCTCCCTGCTGAATTTACAATAATGTGCTGATTGCTGGATAATGTGCATGTTCATTTTATTAAATATGAATGATACAATCTACAAATTGGATAATGCAGGCATCTGTCTTGGAATTTTATGCATGAACTTTGTGAGTTCAAAGTTGTGGACCAATGCGAAATTCTTCCAAATCTAAATTTTCAGACAGCGTGAGGAAAGCCAGGGCAGCAATGTCGTTTTTTTGCAAAGAATGTATTATAAATATGATCGTTAATTGGCCCAACTTACATATGAAAAAAGTGGTGCAAAACAATATAATAAAGCTAGGCTCCAAGGAGCTCGGAGATTTCTCGCGTCGAGAGGGCGATCTCACAAATGCCTCACATTCTTATCAAATTAACCTCAGAGGTGCGGCTATAACGCCTCTGTTAGATGACATCCGATTACCAATCAGCCAGCACATATCTGACCGGAGTCCCACAGGGCCGGGGCATTCCTATCGCAGTGCCCCGCCGAGCTTTGGTTGGCCACCGCCGGCGATCGCTGGGCGGCTGCGGCGGCAGCGCGGCGCGGCCGGTCCGCCTGGCCGCAGCTGGCCGCCGCCCCGGTGGTCCGAACTTTTTCTAATTTTTTGTCAACACTCTCTCGGCTCGCGGTGGCCTTTTTGTGCGTCGATTCTCTCCAGTCACGTGAGGTCGGAGGTGTTCAGAGGTGCCGCGCCGTGTCCGCCCACCGGCGCACATTAGTGGCTGTCAACACGGCGCGCTGGCGGCACTGCGCGGCGCACAATGACGGACGCGGCGACACGGGTGGCGGCCGGCCCCCGCCGCGCGCCGGCCATTCTCCGCCGGCACGGAGACCGGCGCCATTGTCGCACCATTGTCGGTGGCCGCGGCCAAAGACGACCGCCGCCTCCGCACACCCACCTCCGCCCTCGCCAACTTCGCCAAAGTCGCCACGTGATCAGCTTCGTATCCCTTGCCGTACTGGTAGCCTCATTGCCACTGTTGGCGACTGACGACTTGCGTTACAGCGATCGTCCTCGCGGTATCATTAACGTGAACTCACCATTCACCATGATACCCTACTGGTGACTGCTCATCCATTGTTTTTCTCTCGTTACATTCCCGTTTTCCACAGTTTCCCAAGTTCCTCAGAGCCGTCAGTCTCCCGCCCGCTCTACCGTCCCCCGCTGGGGTGACCGCGGTGAGGCGTTACCGCTCCAGCGCGCACCGACAGATCTGAGATCACACCCTCCACTGGGCCCTCCTCCGCCGATATCGGCTCGCTTCATCAGCCGTCGTCGCTTCGGCCGGCGCCGGTTGTTTGCTCAGTGTGATGAGTACTCGCTGACGCCTGGAGAGGGTCTCGCTTGAAGGGTTCGTCGCGAGCACTCCTAAAGGAGCAATCAGTTTCTTTCAGCGGGGATTTACCTTTGTGTCGTGCCGGGGTTATTATTCCGCTGGAGTGGCCGGTGGTAGGGCGGTAACTGAGAGGACACGGAGGTGACCAGGAATCCACTGATCGCGAGAATGGTGCTCCGTGTTTGGGCGTGACGAAGAAAAGGAAAATCGGTAAAATCGCCAGCTGCTATCGGCATCGGCTTTGATCAAAGACAAAACAAAGAACCTGTTCTGGGTGATTATATTGAATGAATGGGTAGACGATACGAGGCCATAATTTACCCTCAGAGAGTAAGACGGCCCTCACATCCCCATGGTATGCAATGCGTATCACAATATTGTCGCCATGAAAAGTGCTTATTGCTAGTGTTATTTGTTGTCTTTAAGCTTCAAAAAGATTATCAAGACACCGGCGAATGGCTATCGTAGGCCATGAACAACATTTTTCGTTTTTTCCGGATAAAAACTGTAAACTCGAGGGAGAACTACGCAAAATAATAGAACAACCTTACGAATGGTGTTTAATTTATGACATCTCTTTGGGCCGTATAGCCATCTGATGCCCTGAACATTAGATCTCGTATTCAGTCGCCATACCGAATGAGCCAAAGAAACAAAAACATTTAAATCAGTAGGGCTTACACCAGCCGGTGGTCCAGACCCCGTCCACCGGGTGACCACGCGGGTCGGGGAAGGGCACGTCGGCCGGCACTAGCTCCTTCGACAGCTCCAGCAGACGCTCCAGCATCGCCTGCACCGTCTCCGGCATCAGCGACGACAGGTCCAGGCGCTCGGTCGGGTCGGCCGTCACGTTGAACAGGTAGACCGGGTACTCGCCGAGACTGCCGAGACTCGAGCGGACCGATCGCCGCGCGCTGGCCGGAGCGCGATCGGAGGAGTCCGGCAGGGCCTCCAGCACCGGGTACCAGTCGCTGGAGCCGGAGTTGTCTCCCCAGAGCAGCTTCATGTCGCCGATGCGCAGCGCTGCATTCGGCAGCTTCTCGTCGATGTTGTAGACCATCTCTGTGCGCGCGCTGGGCTGGCCGGCGCTCAGCATGGGCCACTGGTCGAAGCCGTCCAGGGGGTCTCCGTCGGCGCTGGCTCCGGCCAGCCGCAGCAGCGTCGGCATCCAGTCGGTGATGTGGATCAGCTCGTGGCTGACGTAGCCGGCCCGCTCCAGCAGCGGGGAGTGGACGAAGGCCGGCGTGCGGGTGCCGCCTTCCCAGAGCGTGCCCTTCTCCCCTCGTAAGGGGTAGTTGTTGCCCCCATCGCTTGTTTTAGAATCAGTATAGCCACAGACTTCTCTATATATGGACTGTGCGCTGATCCGAGGAAATCAGCATTGGAGGCCCAAAAATAAGTGCACTTTTATCCATCTTTTTACAATGAAAAGGGTGTCAGAATATTTACAAATTTGGATATAGGATAGCCCATACTTTTATCTACCTGTCGGATTACATTTTTTTTGTTGAATTCAAAATAAATAAGAAATAAATGTATATAAATGAGAACATGTTTTCTCGTTCAGTTAGCCATTTGTTCACGCTGGAGGTATATACTTCACAAATGCAGCCGTACTTTGCGAGCATTTTCTTGCTTTTGAATGTTGGTTGCATTGTTGGTTGTCGTTGCTAATTTGTCGGAACTAGTCATTTACGTTGGTTTTGAAAAGGGGTTTGAGAAATAACGATACATTATATAGGGCCACAAGAAGCAGTAAAAATAAGTAAGAAATAGCTCGAAAAAATGGTCAAAAAAGGAAAGAATATTATCGATCACTACCTCATCACGACCGGATCAGAAAACGTGTGGTGCGCTGATGTCATTCCGGGTATCAAGCCAGAGTCAGGGCAAGAAAAATGTGAAACGAAACATAATTTCTAGCAAAAAGGCAACTTTTTAGCCTCCCGTATAACTAAAAGGAAAAAATGTTCACAGACGAAACCATCAATCGAGATAAGAGATAACGTTGAGGACAATCAGATTTGCAAGTTTACTTTTGCAAACACTGACTCCTGTGAGACTCACACAGCAAGAAGAAAAACAGGACGCTATCGACGGCGCCAGTCTCAGCACACTTCCTATAATGCCTAGTGCCTTATTTTATTCTGGAGAAAAAAAAAAGACTCACTGAAAGGAGCTACAAAGACTTAACTTGACCAGCAGTTAATGTGAAAAGAACAACTCGCCATCGCAGTTCGAAGCTACGCCGCGCTAAATAATGTCATACCCATGGCAGTGATACGCCACTACATCCAAAAGAAGTAAGCTTATTCAATCAAACAATGAAGTTTATCCAGTGTGTCGTATGGGGTTGTAGTTCATTATGGTCTGGATCAAATCATCTCGGAAGAATGCTCGATGAAATGATGGAATTCGTACCCTTCGCATCAATGTTAAACGATGAAGGTTGCCGCTCTTAAATGTTACCGCAAAACTTGCATCGGGATCGGGAAGCTCAAGAATACGCCAGTCTGCGAAGAACGGACGGAAAAATAGCGGTGGAGCAGAAACAAGATGCATAGGACTGATTTGAGTATAAGTAGCTGGGACAACATCTGTGCCGGTGGTGGCCTGTTATTACAGGAACTTCTACTTTGGATATCTCAGGAAACTGGCAGGTCACCATTTCTAGGCCAGCTGTGGACATTTTTGATGGAGAAGCCAAGAAATGTGCCAATGGCGAAGAGCATACTGTAACTAACGAGCTACAGAATATGACGGAGGCGCCGGGGGCACTAATCGTTTGGCCGAACGGGGAAGAGCACTCGATCCGCGCCCCGGCAGGTTACCTGTACTCCAGCTTCCGAGCTGAGATGGTCGCCCTCCGAACTGATCTCTCCTAGCTGCTGGAGAACCCGCCGCACGCCGAAGACACCATCGTAGCCTGCACCGACTCGCAGTCCGCCCTCGCCGCCATCCGAGGTGGCTGGGCCGCCCAGCACTCCTCGCTCGGAGTGGACATCTGGAGAGCCCTCTGGGGACTGACAGCTGGAGGCCTGTTGGTCTACCTACAGTGGGTGCCTTCACAATGCAGGTTGGAAGGCAACGAGAGGGCCGACACCATCGCCAAGCAGGCAAACATACTCGACTAAAAACAAATCCTTATAGACGTCCAGAAGGCCCACTGGGCCGCCGCCAGAGTGGCGAGGGCTCGCACCGTCTGGGCCTGGCCAGCCGGCTGGTTCCACCAGCTGACGGGGATCGACTCCCGCCTACCGTTGCCGGCGGCGACCGGCCAGCGGCGGTGGACATCCACCAGCTCCGCGCCGGCCACTGGACAAGCTCCTCCCAATGGCGCCACAGAGTCGGGTTGGCGCCCTCCTGGCTGTCGGAGTGCAACCAGTGCGACGACCGACAATGCAGAGCCGCACTCTACCCGTCTGCTGAGAGGAGGCGGACAGCCCAAGCATGTCCTCCTGCGGTGCCCGGCTCTGATGGGCACCCGACATCGCCTGATGGCGACCATCAACCCCAACATGGAGGAGGTGCGGAGCGGCAGCATCGTGGTGGCCCTGGGGGCCGCCCACAGGTCCCTTCAGAGCTGCTCGGCTACGTCTCCATGGGACGAAGGGACACAATAAAAGCAACAATAGCTACAGCATGACAACGTGATGGGAACGACCGTCACAAGAGCTATCGCCTTATCATTCAGCAGCGAGTGGAAAACGAGAAGACGGAGGGATACGTTGCAATTGGTGATGCGCATGTGCGAATGTGTGAAAGTGCGACTATGTGTAGATGCGTGGTGCGAAAAAGTGGGTAGCAGAGAAGAACAGTGAAGACACCGTTGCAGCAGACACACATTTTCCCGTAAAGTCCCCCATCGGCATTACCGCCAGCGATATGCGGCATTACCAGCGCGGTCGGTGCACTGTCGCGCGAGTTTGTAGCCAGCCATGTCAGAGATGTGAACAATCCACACGGGGGAAGAAGAAAGGGATGATAGCCACCCTTTCTCGCTGGATCCCGCGGTGAAAATGGACTAACGCCATTTTCAAGCCCACTGGTGCAATGTGAGATGAACTTGACATGAGGACATCAATGGGTGTCGATGAACGTGAATGGATGTTCCAATACAGATTCATATCGACCAGAAGCCTTTCTTATTCTGAGCTACGAGCAATAGATAGTACAAAAACAAAATATATTACATAAAATTCAGCCTGTCGACAGGAAACAATAAAAGGGTATTGTGTTACAACATATGGGTTCATATTAGGGCTTCAGAAATTTGGGCCTCCAATGCTGATTTCCCAAATCAGCGCACAGTCCATATATAGAGAAGTCTGTGGTATAGCTAAAGACACTTCCTCCATTGTCACCCACGAACAGAATTACCGAGTTGCTGTAGAGGCCGGCGTCCTTGAGGGCCTTCACCACTCGTCCGACCGAGTCGTCCAGGGCGGTCACCATGGCGCTGTAGGTGCGCCGGTCGGCGTTCATCGTGGCCGGGTACAGCTCCTCGTACTCGGCAGGCGCCTGCAAAGTCGGGACTGGTGCGGTCAGTTTGGAGGTACGTATATATACTTGCTGGGGTTGCTAATATGCAGATAACAATTTTCGTTCAATGTAAATATTTATAAAACAGAAAATGAAGGTCATTTTATCTTAAAATGCGACAGGGTGGTAGCACAATCGTAACACCTCGTGGCGTAGGAAGGGAAGGGGAGTTTTCAAGCACCCTCCCTCTTACTCATCTCCGGGACCGGGGTAGTGACAGGCGGTAAGAAGCTTTCTCCAGAGCGTCAACAATCATGAAGAAAACACTTGTCATTTAAGGGCAGTTTTTGAAGGATGTGTCATCAGAGATCATTGATGGTCAAATTTTCACGATTTCGACATTCACAAAGCAGCTCATGGCTCGTGAACTAGTTGAGAAAGAACAGTAGCGCTTTTCACGACGGAGCATTGGGCACATATTTGATTTAATTTGAAAGCAAGGAAGCCAAGCAATCATCTCATTCGAAATGTGGAAGCCCAACTAATAAAAAGGCAACTGCTAAGATTTATCAGGTATCAAAAGGATCAAACGGACAAAATATGTAATAAATGCTCCGTCTTGACGAGGGCTAAGGTTTTTCAACGTTTTTTTTTTCGCGTTCCAACCAGAAGCGGCGGAACACCTTCAATTAAAGGGACCCTCCCACCTTAACATTAGATTTGAGTTGAGATAGCCAAAATGGGGTCCCTGGCTCACAATTACCGGTTTCGGCACTCACAACATCGAGAAATGCCTTAAATCGGAAATATTGAATTTCAAAATTGCAGCATTTTGATTCAGAGGGGCTAATGCATAGGAATACCCCTCTGAATGTGTGACGTCAGCGCAGATATCTAACGATTTTTAAATGTTTGACTAAAACGTTTTGTAGCACGCGGTGGTATATGCTGCTTTACGCGCAACAAGTGCCGCACTTTCAGCTGCCAAACTATTGCTTCCAAATAAAGTCGCTGGGAAAAGCAGAGATCCCAAAAAGTAAACAAAAGTAAAAGTCTAATATCTTGAAAACCGGTGAATATTTTTCGGTGAAATTTGGTAGATATTCGTTTTCGCTCTATCTGAACTGAGCGACATCACTTTCATGCCAATTCATAAACTTTTTTGAAGGTGGGAGGGTCCCTTTAAAGGGGGGGGGGGGAGGGCACTGCCGACTTTTGGTCCCATTCTTTCCACGCAACGTCCATAGGGTTAATGTTAAAATGCCAAAATCAAGGGGAGCACGGTGCCCCGGTGCCCCCCCCCCCGTTCCGCCGCCTATGGCTCTAACTAATCCAGTGTGAAACGATCTCTTTTTAACCCTAGAACGCCTAGGGGGGGGTTGTATCAACCCCCCCCCCTGAGGTTTTTTCGAAGTGCACGCTAAACGGCTTGTCGTAGCGGGCTGAAATTTTCAATACCCTTTGGGACAACCTTTGCGCATCTTTTGCCGAAGAAAAATTGATCGGGTCATGTCAGGTCACGGAGTTATGACGTCATAAGAGGTACAGCCTCCGGCCGGATTTTCACAAACTGAGTGCCAACGCCCGAGGTTTCCTGCCGGTGGTACAAACATCGGTTGATGGATCGTGATGAAACTTCCCATGCATGTTGGGGCAAGTATTGGCTATCATATGGTATAAGAAATTTGACCGGGTCAGGTCAGGTCACGGAGCTATGACGTCACAAGAGGAACAGCGTCCGGTACTATTTTTGAAAAGCGCCCGAACCACTATTTTGCTAATTCTTGTCACCTCAATGGGAATATGCAGCAATATTAGCTTCTATAGGGAGCAAATGGACCTCCCAAATCCAAAAATACAATCAGATTTCAAAAATTTAAATTTTGATTTTTCGAATTTCTGCCGCCGACTGTGACCTTGCCGACTTCCGGCGCTCCCAACGCGCCATTTTTAGAGCTAGGGAAACGAAATACATACCAAACGATAGAGAATTGATCAAGGAACACGATAGTGAAGGTTTCAAGTCGATATCTCCCACCGTTTTGCCGCAATCGCCGCCGAAAGTTGAAAAAAGTCTATTTTTCCGAAAATTTGACCTTTGACCGGTCAAAAGTAGGTCAAATGTTGACCTAGGACCAAAAAATATACCACCAATCGCGAGATCTCGTTGAGAGCAATCCGATGGTTTTTTCCGCTAAGCTCTACGACCTTCCGTTTCGAAACGCCAGGGGGGGGTCGTAACAACCCCCCCCCTGGTCGTTCGTGTTATGAGAAATGGCCTGGTCGTGCGAGGGTTAACCTTTGCTCCTTAGGGGTATTCCCAGACTCTGCCACCCGTAGCGGGGGGGGGGGGGGCATTTTGAGCCACCCCGCAAAAATCTCGAGTAGTTGTCGAATGGTTTTGCCCTCCCCTCTCCCGCCCCGGCGCCGTTTACGTAATATTATTTCACGATGCCCCGTTGATACGGAAGTCATGCAAGCCCTAGAACGGTGCGCGCAAACCTCCAGAGGTGCGTGGGGGTTCTGGAAGGGCAGGTAGAGAAACAGCGGCCGGCTGGCGTCGTGCTCTTTGATGATGCTCTCGGCCCGGTCGGTGAACACAGAAGTCGCGTAGACGCCCTCCAGTTCCGGCAGCGCCCGATCGCCGTCCCAAAAGTCCAGCGCGCCCTGCACGCTGTGGTTGTAATGGTCCACCTGGCCGCACCAGAAGCCCAGGAAGGTGTCGAAGCCGCGGTGATGTGGTAGGTACTCTGGCGCACAGTTGCCCTGGTGCCACTTGCCGACCATGTGTGTGCTGTAGCCGGCCGACCTCAGCCGCTCCGGCAGCAGGGTGACGTTGAGGGTTAGACCCGTCGGCATGTGCGGCCTCAGAACATCATCCTGTGGAGAACACGAAGAGAAATATGGCAAAACCGTTTATCTAACCACCTTTGCTAGGGTCATGTCCAACCAAGAGCCGGCGATGCCACACTCCTTGGCAATATGTTTGCATTTGACTATAGGTACGTTTACAGCGCTTATTTTTGTCATGTAGGCAGTGTTCGTGTATCTAAACAACATGGATGCCGCTAAAACTACATCGCAAAGACCCTTGTCGATGGCAGACTAAGGTGAATATCAATCTGTAATTTCAGTGGATTACCTCACCTTAATTAAAGTATCATAGTCCCCATTCGCCTTCATAATGGGGCATGAATGTACTATGTAATAACCTCTTTGCCAACTGACCTGTCTACCAACGTGAAAGGGATATCTGCCGGAGAGCAGCGCGCTTCTGGAGGGAGTGCAGACTGCAGAGCGGCTGGGCGTAGTTCTGCTCCAGAATGACACCCTCTCTCGCCAGAGCCTCCAGCGTCGGGGACAGGATGTCGGGGTTGTGCCACGACACGTCATTGTAACCTGAAAAAGCAGTTGAGCTTGGTCAAGGCTTGGTGTTTTGCGTTATAGGATAGAAGCCAAGTGCGTTTCGTCGGACTTGGTCTAGAATGGTCGAGAAGTTTTTAACTTCCGGGGCATCCCGAATTATTGATGAACAAGGCCACACTTATGATTTTAACATTTTAACGCTAGTGTGTGCCAATATGCTATTTGCGGGCAACATCTGCCGCAAGTGCCGCACTTTTAAAGTACGTGAAGTTAGCGTCGTATTCCGCGACGGATTCAGCGTCGAGTCCGAATTTCAACTAAACCCAGCCTATCCGATGCAGTTTGGGACGCTGATTCCGAATATCGTATTCATTCCAAATTTCAAGGTCATCTTCAAGGTCAAATCTCAGATTGAAATTTTGAGTCCCCGATTTTTTCTACACCGATCGTCCGATGCGATTTCTGATGGTCGCATTCGATAGCTAGGGTCAGAATCTCGAGTTCCTTAATATATACCTTATTAAAAATATTTGACCTTAAAGGTCAAATCACGGATTGAAATTTTGAGTCCCCCGATTTTTTCTACACCGACCGTCCGATGCGATTTCTGATGGTGGCATTCGATAGCTAGGGTCAGAATCTCGAGTTCCCTAATATCGCATTCATTTCAAATTTCAAGGTCATCTTCAAGGTCAAATCTCGGATTGAAATTTTGAGTCCCCGATTTTTTTCTACACCGATCGTCCGATGCGATTTCTGATGGTCGCATTCGATAGCTAGGGTCAGAATCTCGAGTTCCCTAATATATTTCTTATTAAAAATATTTGACCTGAAGGGTCAAATCACGGGTTGAAATTTTGAGTCCCCGATTTTTTCTACATCGATCGTCCAATGCGATTTCTGATGGTCGCATTCGATAGCTAGGGTCAAAATCTCGAGTTCCCAAATACATACCTCTACCTCGATCGTTCGATGCAATTTCTGATGGTCGCATTCGATAGCTAGGGTCAGAATCTTGAGTTCCCTAATATATACCTTATTAAAAATATTTGACCATAAAGGTCAAATCATGGATTGAAATTTGGAGTCTCCGATTTTGTCTACACCGATCGTCCGATGCGATTTTTGATGCTCGCATTCGATAGCTAGGGTCAGAATCTCGAGTTCCCTAATATATACCTTATTAAAAATATTTTATCTTGAAGGTGAAATCATGGATTGAAATTTTGAGTCCCCCGATTTTTTCTACACCGATCGTCCGATGCAATTTCTGATGGTCGCATTCGATAGCTAGGGTCAGAATCTCGAGTTCCCTAATATATACCTTGTTAAAAATATTTGACCTTTAAGGTCAAAAGTCAAAAGTAAAAAGAAAGGATAGAGGAGCAGTTATACAAAAAATCAGCCTTCTAGCTCTCAAAATGTTGAGTGTAGAGCAGAACGACTACCTGGGGGGTAGCAACCCCCCCCCCCCCCCCATGTGCGGGCGAGGGTTAAGGTTTGAATCAAAACAAACGCAATCTATTGATAGTCTCACCAAGGTCATCTGCCAGAATGAAGACGATATGCGGCTGGTTTGTGGTGGCACCATCACAAAGAGTCAGCAACAGCACCAGCACCAGCACCAGCTGGACCGGTCCCCGCCAGCCCATGGTGTCTGCGGGCCGCACCAGAGCAGCTCTACCTCGTCTGTAGCGGCGGACCGGGCAGCATGCATGAGGTCAGGTCCCAAGGACAGGAACCTGGGAGCCAACAGGTGCTACATTATCAGCGGCCCATGATGTCAATAGGCACCTACGTAATCTTGAATAACACGCAAAGATAGCGCACAAGGCCAATGTCATACTTTTTTGGTCGATTGGACACCTGTTTGGTGCCCCGGCAGAGCTGCTCTGGTGTGGCCGCTGACACCATAGGCTGGCGCGGACCGGCAGATCTGGTGCTGATGCTGGTACTGGTGCTGGTGCTGATACTGGTGCTGGTGCTGGTGCTGGTGCTGGTGCTGGTGCTGGTGCTGATGCTGGTGCCGGCTTTCTGTGACGGTGCCACCACAAACCAGCCGCATATTGTCTTCAGTCTGGTAGATGGCCTCAGTGAGAGATTAAGAAAATGGTATTTAGGTACACTTACACACACAGACACACACACAAGAATAAAAAAGAAGAAAGTATAAGCCATGCCATAGGCATTCCAACTTGCACAGAAAATAAAGCATTGCTAATGTACTTACTTGAGTGCTATTATGCTTCATGCTAAGATGCTGACTGAGCTTTTCTCATCACCTTTGATCAGAGAGAAATCATAAAAACACCGCTAGGAGGTGATCGTATTAAGGAGCTACGTAGGCGATACGATTCTATGGAGTTTATTCAATCGATGATAATGCTCACATCATCATGTTATGCGTATCCTTGTATACTCGTATGTGTCAAAACGCCGTCACTTAAAATAGGTACATCTTGATTGTGAGTTAAGTTATGGATGTTATTTTCTAGTAAAACGAATATGACCGAGGTAGGGTTAACTTAGAAAGAACTCAGCAATGAGCTAAGTTCTTGATTTGTCTTGATTTCTAACTACTTGATGGCAAAAGACACTTCCGCATTATCACGCCATTAGCATTATCAGCCACCCTACCGATTCCCTAAGGAAACCTGTCGTGGAATCAGTAGGGCTCACACCAGCCGGTGGTCCAGACCCCGTCCACCGGGTCACCACGCGGGTCGGGGTCAGGCACGTCCGCCGGCACTAGCTCCTTCGACAGCTCCAGCAGACGCTCCAGCATCGCCTGCACCGTCTCCGGCATCAGCGACGACAGGTCCTGGCGCTCGGTCGGGTCGGCCGTAACGTTGAACAGGTAGACCGGGTACTCGCCGAGACTGCCGAGACTCGAGCGGACCGATCGCCGCGCGCTGGCCGGAGCGCGATCGGAGGAGTCTGGCAGGGCCTCCAGCACCGGGTACCAGTCGCTGGAGCCGGAGTTGTCTCCCCACAGCAGCTTCAGGTCGCCGATGCGCAGTGCCGCGTTCGGCAGCTTCTCGTCGATGTTGTAGACCATCTCTGTGCGCACGCTGGGCTGGCCGGCGCTCAGCATGGGCCACTGGTCGAAGCCGTCCAGGGGGTCTCCGTCGGCGCTGGCTCCGGCCAGCCGCAGCAGCGTCGGCATCCAGTCGGTGATGTGGATCAGCTCGTGGCTGACGTAGCCGGCCCGCTCCAGCAGCGGGGAGTGGATGAAGGCCGGCGTGCGGGTGCCGCCTTCCCAGAGGGTGTTCTTGTCCCCTCGCAGGGGATAGTTGTTGCCTGCGAAGCCGTCACGAGAGCCATGGTTGCTAAAGACACTTCCTCCGTTATCACTCACGAACAGAATCACCGAGTTGCTGTAGAGGCCGGCATCCTTGAGGGCCTGCACCACTCGTCCGACCGAGTCGTCCAGGGCGGTCACCATGGCACTGTAGGTGCGACGGTCGGCGTTCATCGTGGCCGGGTATAGCTCCTCGTATTCCGATGGAACCTGCGATCGGAACAGGGCTGGTCAGCTTCGCTTAGGTGTTTGGATCTCGGGTTGAGGTAATTTGGTCGTTTTTTACCGTCAAGCTTCATTTGTTTACAATTTTGCCAACCAAATACCGAGTACATGATTTGAGGGTTGTCGGAGAATATGACAAGTAAAAGGTTATTTTAGTTAAATGCTCCAGGGATCCATACTGATTAAGAATAAGTTTTAATCTAACTTCATAAAATATTCGGAGTATCACAGATGAGAAAGGCAAAGACCGTGTCTGGCCAAACGTTCATTTTTTAGCGATCCGAGCGAACCTCCAGAGGCGCGTGGGGGTTCTGGGCGGACAGATACATGAAGAGCGGCCGACTGGCATTGTGCTCTTTGATGATGCTCTCAGCCCTGTCGGTGAACACAGAAGTCGCGTAGACGCCATCCAGCTCCGGCAGCGGCCGATCGCCGTCCCAAAAGTCCAGTGCGTCCTGCACGGTGTGGTTGTAATGCTCCAGCTGGCCGCACCAGTAGCCCAGGAAGGTGTCGAAGCCGCGGTGATGTGGCAGGTACTCTGGCGCGCAGTTGCCCTGGTGCCACTTGCCGACCATGTGTGTGCTGTAGCCGGCCGACCTCAACCGCTCCGGCAGCAGGGTGACGTTGATGGTCAGACCCGTCGGCATGTGCGGGCTCAGGACGCCATACTGTACGGAGCACAAAAACGATAAATAGCACAGGCGTTTAATGGACTACCTGTGATGCAGCATATAACGAGTGTTAAGATATCGTACACACTTGTCGATAGACCTCTCTTACAGGACATTGACTAACAGGTAAAAGAAAACTTTATTTTATGACATAGATACAATGGCTCCTCTGTTAGGTTTCTCTTAGTTTTACTAATAGTAGGTCGTCCTGCCATCGGTGGATGATTTCGCTACTGAAAATCTCACTCCATTGGTGTATCGTTTTCTTTTGTTAACTGACCTGTCTACCAACGTGAAAGGGATATCTGCCGGAGAGCAGCGCGCTTCTGGAGGGAGTGCAGAGCGGCTGGGCGTAGTTCTGCTCCAGAATGACACCCTCTCTCGCCAGAGCCTCCAGCGTCGGGGACAGGATGTCGGGGTTGTGCCACGACACGTCGTTGTAACCTGAAAAGCAAGTAAGCTTGGTGTTTTGCGTAGAATAACAGCGATGTGCGTTTGGTCGGATTTGGTTTAGAATGGTCGCGAAGTTACTAACTTTCAGGGCAGCCCGAATTAGTGATGAACAAGGCCACGCTTATGATTTTAACCCTAGTGTGTGCCAATATGCTATTTGCGGGCAACATCTGCCGCAAGTGCCGCACTTTTAAGATACCAGTATATCGCCTTTTGGGGCGACTAACGGAGCGAGCGAGAGGGTGGGCCTTGCACGTGCGAAATTGCGAGGGGGTACCTTCAACTGACTTGTGCGCGGCACCCTTCTAACCGGTCTCTAGCGATGTGCCAAATTTGAGCACAATCGGCCCAGCCGTTCTCGAGATCTGGAAGCGGCACCCTGCACGTGCGCACGTGCAAGATGTGTCCCAACTGACTTGTGCACGGCACCCTACTAACTGCTCCGTAACTGTGTAACAAATTTGAGCGCAATCGGTCAAGCCGGCTGCCGTTCTCGATATCTGGAATCGACCCCTGCACGTGCGCACGTGCAGCAGCACCCCAACTCTGGCACATGGATATGCATTGCCTAGTGGGTGCCTACTACATGCCAACTGTCAGCGCAATCGGCCCAGTAGTTACCGAGATGTTGCAACAATTACAAAAGTGACACCTCTTCGTTTTGCACGTGGCACGTGCATAAGGGGTCACCCACATGCATCGGGAATAGTCCAATACTTGGTAGAAGGAATGAAGCTACCCTACAAAAATTACCGCATGTAAATCGGTCAAGTTGTTGCTGAGATATAAGCCTCGCAAAATCGTGACCACGGCCGGCCGCTCATTCTCAGAAATTTCCGTTAATCTAAGGAAAGGCTACGCTCGCTTCGCTCGCTCCGTAACCAAATTATTGCTTACAAATGACGTCGCAGGAACGGCGAAAGCTCCGAAAAATAAACAAGAGTAATTGTCTAATATCTCAAAAACCAGTTTATATTTTTCAATGAAATTTGGTAGATATTCATTTTTGTTCAATCTGAACCATACGACATCACTTTTTTGCCAATTCATTAACTTTTTTGAAGGTGGGAGCCGGCAAGGTCCCTTTAAGGTTTGACATTGAAACAAACGCAATCTATTGATAGTCTCACCAAGGTCCGGGGCGGCTTGGCCAGGCGGGCCACACCACATCACGTGGTGGTGGCGAGCTATATTTTTATAATTCGGCCGCCACCCAGTCAAAATGCAGTTGAAATGTGGCGTCCGTTTTGTGTATATTGCCAACACTGTATGCCAGCGTGTACGCTCGCCAAATATTACTCGCACGTTGTGGGGGTTTTGAAAGCCCTATTGTGTCGGTGCATATCAGGTGTTTGCGGGTTTAAACGTCTCAACCTGGAGCGCGCGTTAGCATAGACGGGAAACCGGCTGTTTCGTGTCAGAAGCCATGACAGAGACTGTCCTTGTTGGGCGTGAGAGCCCTCGATTATTATTTACTTGTGTCATATTTGTATGGTTTGTCAATAAATGTTTGAAAAAAAGTCTCACCAAGGTCATCTGCCAGAATGAAGACGATATGCGGCTGGTTTGTGGTGGCACCATCACAAAGAGTCAGCAACAGCACCAGCACCAGCACCAGCTGGACCGGTCCCCGCCAGCCCATGGTGTCTGCGGGCCGCACCAGAGCAGCTCTGCCGCGGCGTGGCGGCGGACCAGGCAGCATGCATGAGGTCCCAAGGACAGGAGTCTGGGAGCCGGCAGATGTTACATTATCAGCGGCTCATGATTTCAGTAGGCACCTACGTAATTTTGAATCACACCCAAAGATAACAACACAAGGCCAATGACATACTTTTTGGTCGATTGGACACCTGTTTGGCGCCCCGGCAGAGCTGTTCTGGTGTGGCCGCTGACACCATGGGCTGGCGCGGACCGGCAGATCTGGTGCTGTTGCTGTTGCTGGTGCTGGTGCTGGTGCTGGTTCTGGTGCTGTTGCTGGTGCTGGTGCTGGTGCTGGTGCTGGTTCTGGTGCTGGTGCTGGTGCTGGTGCTGGTGCCAGCTCTCTGTGACGGTCCCACCACAAACCAGCCGCATATCGTCTTCATTCTGGCAGATGACCTCAGTGAGAGAATAAGAAAATGGTATTTACATTTACACACACACACACACACACGCACATACACAAAGATAGGAAAGGATAAGATATAGGAATTCAACTTGCAAATGAAATATAGCATTGCTGGTACTTACTTGTAGGTATGCTATTATGCTTCATGCTATCGATGATGACTGAGCTATTCTCATCGCCTTTGATTAGAGATAAAATGAAAAGCCACCGCTAGGAGGCGACTGTATTAAGGAACTACGTAGGCGATACGATTCTATGGATTTCATTTAATCGGTGATAATGCTCACACCATCATTTTATGCGTATCAATATACGTGTCACAACACCGTCACTACAAGTACGAGTACATGATGATTGTGACTTAAGTTATTGATGTTATCTTTTAGTTACAAGAATATGACCGAGGTAGGGCTAGGTCGCAAGACATCAGCTATACTCGTACGCTAAGTTCTTGATGTTTCTTGATTTTTAACCACTTGATGGCAAAAGACACTTCCGCATTATCACACAATTAGCATTATCAGCCACCCTACCGATTCCCTGAAGAAACCTGTCGTGGAATCAGTAAGGCTCACACCAGCCGGTGGTCCAGACCCCGTCCACCGGGGCACCACGCGGGTCGGGGTCAGGCAGGTCGGCCGGCACCAGCTCCTTCGACAGCTCCAGCAGACGCTCCAGCATCGCCTGCACCGTCTCCGGCATCAGCGACGACAGGTCCTGGCGCTCGGTCGGGTCGGCCGTCACGTTGAACAGGTAGACCGGGTAGTCGCCGAGACTGCCGAGACTCGAGCGGACCGATCGCCGCGCGCTGGCCGGAGCGCGATCGGAGGAGTTCGGCAGGGCCTCCAGCACCGGGTACCAGTCGCTGGAGCCGGAGTTGTCTCCCCAGAGCAGCTTCATGTCGCCGATGCGCAGCGCTGCATTCGGCAGCTTCTCGTCGATGTTGTAGACCATCTCTGTGCGCGCGCTGGGCTGGCCGGCGCTCAGCATGGGCCACTGGTCGAAGCCGTCCAGAGGGTCTCCGTCGGCGCTGGCTCCGGCCAGCCGCAGCAGCGTCGGCATCCAGTCGGTGATGTGGATCAGCTCGTGGCTGACGTAGCCGGCCCGCTCCAGCAGCGGGGAGTGGATGAAGGCCGGCGTGCGGGTGCCGCCTTCCCAGAGGGTGTTCTTGTCCCCTCGCAGGGGATAGTTGTTGCCTGCGAAGCCGTCACGAGAGCCATGGTTGCTAAAGACACTTCCTCCGTTATCACTCACGAACAGAATCACCGAGTTGCTGTAGAGGCCGGCATCCTTGAGGGCCTGCACCACTCGTCCGACCGAGTCGTCCAGGGCGGTCACCATGGCACTGTAGGTGCGACGGTCGGCGTTCATCGTGGCCGGGTATAGCTCCTCGTATTCCGATGGAACCTGCGATCGGAATAGGGCTGGTCAGCTTCGTTTAGGTGTTTGGATCTCGGGTTGAGGTAGGTAATCCTGGTCGTTTTTTTTTTTTTTACTGGCAAGCTGCATTTGTTTACGATTTTGCCAACCGAATACATCATTTGAGGGTGGTTGAAGAATATGACAAGTGAAAGGTTATTTTAGGTAAATGCTCCAGAGATTCATACTGATGAAGAATAAGTTTTTAATCTAACTTCATAAAATATTCGGAGTATCACAGATGGGGATGGCAAAGACCGTGTCTGGACTCTGGGCAAACGTTCATTTTTTAGCGATCCGAGCGAACCTCCAGAGGCGCGTGGGGGTTCTGGGCGGACAGATACATGAAGAGCGGCCGACTGGCGTTGTGCTCTTTGATGATGCTCTCAGCCCTGTCGGTGAACACAGAAGTCGCGTAGACGCCATCCAGCTCCGGCAGCGGCCGATCGCCGTCCCAAAAGTCCAGTGCGTCCTGCACGGTGTGGTTGTAATGCTCCAGCTGGCCGCACCAGAAGCCCAGGAAGGTGTCGAAGCCGCGGTTCTGTGGTAGGTACTCGGGCGCGCAGTTGCCCTGGTGCCACTTTCCGACCATGTGTGTGCTGTAGCCGGCCGACCTCAACCGCTCCGGCAGCAGGGTGACGTTGATGGTCAGACCCGTCGGCATGTGCGGGCTCAGGACGTCATGCTGTGAGGAGCACAAAAACGTCAAATAGCACAGGCATAATAAATGGACTACCTGGGATGCAGCCTATAACGAGTGTTAACTCGCCCCGCAGGGAGGGCAATTTGACCCCCCCCCTGTGGTTTTCCTGAATAACAAGAAAACGACGGCGCGCAGCGCCGCCAAATTTTTAGTACCTTACCGGGCATCAATTTGACACCTTGACACAAAAATTTCAAGCCTTAGGTCATCTTAGGTCAGGAGTTATTCAGTGAGGTCAAACTGAGGTCATGTTCGAGCAAAAATGAGCAAAAACATGAAATCTTGAAACGCTCACAAAAAACTACAGTTACAAGCCAATTTCAAAGTTCTTTATATGGTCATGTAGAAAAAAGACGGCGCTACAAAACTGCCATCTCGGATTTTTAATCTTTTGGGATTTTGACCCCCCAAAATTCAAAAAGTTGATTTTTTTAGAAAAAAGCAAAAAAACAAACAAAAGGTTTTTGAATTTCAAAAAAAAACTGGAATACATGTGATACCCTCTGCGCTCTTCTATCTACATACCAATTTTTAGATCGATACCTCTTTTTTGGCCAAGTTATAGCGAAAAACTGTTCAAAATTGATGACTTCAAATTTTTGAACTCAATTTTTTGGCAATTCTAGAGCACGTAGCGCAAAACAAAGACCACCATTGAACTCCCCGTGACGAGCTGCATCGAGTACATATGCATTGTATGCAAAAATATCAACTTTGAACTTTGACCTAATTTGGCCTGACTAGAGATGTCAATCGGATACCAACTTTTTGGTATACCGATACCAAACCGATACCAAATTGGTATTTGGTATTTCAAGACGAACGCATTTGGTATTTTGTTGGTATTATGAATCCTCTCTAATGTAAAAGAGGCTGAGATTTTGGTAAAAAGTTGGTATTTTCCTCATATTCCCAAGATGGTTCGGCTTCGATATTTTTCAATGGATGTTGTTGGTATTTGGTTTGGTTTCGGTATCACGATTTTCCGTAATTGACATTACTAGGCCTGACCTTGACCTGATCTTGACCTGACCTTGACCAGAACATAATCTAAACTGACCCCAAAGGCTGCTTGACCCACCTAATCGCATTTGGCATATAAAATGGACCATAAAACATGCATCACATGATATTTTCATATTGTCACCCTCAGTGACCTGACCTCTGTGCCCTGGCCTGGTATCAGTGACCTTAAATAGCAAAATATGTGTTTGACAAGCAATACCCCATCGATGATTTTAAATGAAATGCACTTAACTCGATTTAACAACGCATTTCTTGAAATGCCTGTAAACGGTGAAAATTCGACATTTGACCTGACGTGTGACGTCATCGTTTTGACCTAGGTCAAAGAAATTGGGTCACAAGCTAGTTCCCTGTTGGGCTATCCAACGCCGTTTGCTGCTTGTCGCTATGTTGGGTGGTTCTCGAGATCTTAGGGGGGGGGGGGGGCAAATTGCCCCCCCCCCAGCGGGGCGCGTTGCTCGGCAGACCCCAACTGGGTGCGGGTTAAGATATCGTACACACTTGTCGATAGACCTCTCTTACAGGACATCGACTAACAGGTAAAAGAAAACTTTTTTTCTTTGATGACATAGATATAATGGACCCTCTGTTAAATTTCTCTTAGTTTTACTATAATAATACCGGGCTTCTCAAAAAAGTTAGACGGATTTCTTTTGCGAATAGAGGACCCCTAACAACATTTAAGCAAAATCAATGCACGTGGAAAAACGGAGAATTTTTTTTGTATATTTATATGACACCATGGTTTGAGCTTAAAAAATGAAGCCGTGGTCTTAGGAAGTAAAAGCAAAAACTCGTGAAATTATGCTTTCCCAGACTAAGTCGGTCGGTTCGACACCACGATAGATCCGCAAACACTTTCGGGCAAAGAGAGCAACATCTTGAAACAAAATTTTCTACATTATTGACAAGTTTCTGGCTCGAGGAAGTGTTAACAATAGGTTCAGCAATTCAAGGAACACAGCGGCGGCCATAAACCCAATCAAAGGCTCACGGCGAACACCACTCGTGTGAGAGATGCGCTACTCAGACTGTCAATGGTCAGCGATATCGGGTGGCTCTGCAGCGACGTTTTGGAGGGTTCTGCAATATCAGGATGAGCAGAGATCCGGAAACGCTTAAGATCCAATGTTTCCAGCAAGACGGTGCCACGCCAATACCGCTAAAGAAAACCGAGAGGGGCTGTGGGAGCGTTTCGAGCAGCGCGTGATCGCGAGGTTCGAGACTCCCGTGGTCGGCGAATTCCCCGAACGTAACCCCACCGGACTTTTTCCTATAGGACCACCTCAAGTCCCAGGTGTACCGAAACCACTCAAAAAGTTCCGAAGATCATAGGGATGCAGTGAAGTCAGCGGTGTGCCGTCTGCAGCTTTCCGTGGGTCGTGTTGCAGCAGAGGTCGCGCTGCGCCGGGCTAAACTGTGCATCGAGCAAACAGGGAATCATCTCGAACAAGACCTCGGCGCGGCTCAGAAAGGCGACTGCCGAGGATCGAAATCCCCTCAAACGAAATGTCTTTGATGAGGCTTTTAGGTGATACCCAATTATGTGTTGTTGCACTGATGCACCCTTCAATACGTTAGTTATAAAATCGTCTAACTTTTTTGAGAAGCCCGGTAGTAGGTCGTACTGCCATCGGTGGATGATTTCGCTACTGAAAATCTCACTCCTCTGGTGTATCGTTTTCTTTTGTCAACTGACCTGTCTACCAACGTGAAAGGGATATCGGCCGGAGAGCAGCGCGCTTCTAGAGGGAGTGCAGAGCGGCTGGGCGTAGTTCTGCTCCAGAATGACGCCCTCTCTCGCCAGAGCCTCGAGCGTCGGGGACAGGATGTCGGGGTTGTGCCACGACACGTCATTGTAACCTGAAAAGCAAGTAAGCTTGGTGTTTTGCGTAGAAATCGTAGAATAACAGCGATGTGCGTTTGGTCGGATTTGGTTTAGAATGGTCGCGAAGTTGCTAACTTTCAGGGCAGCCCGAATTAGTGATGAACAAGGCCACGCTGATTGTTTTAACTTTTAACGCTAGGTTGCGCCCATATGCGAACATTGCACAAACGATTTTTGATCTCACAGATGGCTTCTTAGTCACGGTCCATATTTTTGGAGACGATCTTACTACCGTCCCTAAGTACATACTAAGTAATCAGGTCTCGTACCCTTCTCATACTCGATTAAAGTAATGTACCAAATTTGAGCGCAATCGGCCCAGCCGTTCTTGAGATATAAAAGCGGCCCGCTGCACGTGCGCACGCGCTAACTGAGACTCTAGATGACTTGTGCCAGCCACCCTTCTAAATTGTTCCTGTGTACAAAATTTGAGCGAACTCGGCCCAGCCGTTCTTGAGATGTATAAGTGGACCCCTCACGTGCGCACGTGCAATCGATCCACCCTACCTGTCACAAATGACCATGCATCGCCGGATGAGTGCCCCCTCCACCCACAGTCCAAGTTTGAGCGCAATCGGCCCAGTAGTAGCTGAGTTATTCCTAATACAAAAATGTGCTGTTTACTGGAAGGCGCTTATTTTCAGTGTTTGGAATTCCCCTTGGCGGGCGGTGTATTGCAGCCCATGCTTTGATAGCTACATATTGTCAAAAGTTGAATGACTTGCCGGCCATAAGCCATCGATCGCATTTTGTCGAAAAAATACCGGTAACGTTAACAAAACACGGTCACATGCTTGAGTCATTTTCACAAAAGTTTATTGACTTTTCGATAATATTTTGGGTGGATATTGGTCAGAAAAGAATGCTCTTTCCGAATATGTAGGTTTCATAGCCATTGGTCAGCGTTTTCAATACGTGTTGATGTTGTAAAGGACATCGCGCTCCGCGCGAATCAAATTTTCCAATTAATGTTTCATTATTAAGGAAATGGTACGGATCATCACTTTTTATGTGCTATCCTCTGATTACACGTACATTTGCCTGCAAAATGGTACCACACCGATTTCATTCCATCAAGCCGTTTTCCAGCGGCATCGATTTTCCCGTCACAATGCACGAAATCGGTCATTTTTTCACAACTGGGGGTGCTGTCTTGCACGTGACGCGTGCTTTGCTATGAAACCATATCGATACGCTAGTTCCATCTCTCCTCTATCCAGTGGTGACAACCCCGTGTCGCTGCGACTCTCCGTTGCCGATTTATACAGCCGGGAAGCGGGCGCCGCAGGCCGGTTTTCGCCCGATCTTCGATTTGACCGTTTCCCGTGTTAACCCTTTGGCGCACGCGAGCGCGTGCTGACGGCGCACCCCTGGGCCAATCCGTCCCAAATTTTAATACAGAGGTGACATCAACCCAATATATATGTATAATAATGACATATATAATGAATATATATGTATATATGTATAATAATGATATTAGTATAATAATGACAAGATATATGTATAATAATGGTATTATACATACTTAGTATGTATAATAATACTTAGTATGTAAATAGTATGTACATACGTGCCAAAACATTGTTCAAGTAGGTATGTTGAAATTCGGTCTTGAGTGAAGTTGTGCCTTATTTATTTGTACCTTGTGATCAGTGATTCAGCCCGGCCGCCGGCTGAGCTTCCCGGCCAACGCGCGGCCGCTGTATTGCGGCACAGCATCTCTCGCTGGAGCGGGGCTGTGCGGCGCGGGCTCGTGCAGTGATTGGTCGGCCGCAGACCACGTGATTGTGAAGCGAGGTCGGGTGGGGTCGCGCCGGCGGAGGGCAGTCGGGCAATGTCTGTTGTCGCGGCTGGTGCGTTGGGACCTCGAATGTCATATGCGTTTGCTGGGGACGTCGGCAGTCTTGTCTGAGTGGCATTCTGTCGGCTTACTCGGCGACGCATATACATTCGGTGGTCAAAATCTGGAGCTATGCCTGACCGGTTAGCTTCCACAGACGCTTTTGGATCCAAGCGCCGTTAACACAGCGCCGTGAATATGTTAGCCGTGTCAGTCTGAGTGGCTGATCGGCGAGCACATTCACGGAGCTGTCTGTATCAATCGAGCGTGCCATGTACGGACGCTTTGTTACACGGCAACCCCCCTATTCAGGGAGGCTATTTACGGGTTGGGGAGCTATAAACGCGGCTTTCATTTCGTAGGTTTCTCTTGGTTTGGGTGTCGCGTTTGTACTGGGCCGAGTTGGAGCCCTGCCCTGCCATGGCTGTTGATTTTGTTGTCGACCAGAAATACATCCGCCTGGTGTATCTATACTTTCTTTGAGGTGCAATCGTAACAAGGTATGTACATTGTACAATGCTTTTAATGTTTTACATCAAAACAAACACAATCTATTGATAGT
Source organism: Amphibalanus amphitrite (assembly GCF_019059575.1). Taxonomy (NCBI): domain Eukaryota; kingdom Metazoa; phylum Arthropoda; class Thecostraca; order Balanomorpha; family Balanidae; genus Amphibalanus; species Amphibalanus amphitrite. The sequence goes on along the minus strand of NW_024882359.1, from coordinate 76,790 downwards.
CTCACCGAGGTCATCTGCCAGAATGAAGACGATATGCGGCTGGTTTGTAGTGGCGCCGTCACAGAGTGCCGGCACCAGCACCAGCCCTATCACCAGCACCAGTTGAGCGGGTCCCCGCCAGCCCATGTTGTCTGCGGTTGGCAGCTCTGCCGCGGCGTGGCGGCGGACCGGGCGGCGGAACTGTATCTGAGAGGTCCCAGGAACCGGAGACTGGGAGCGGACAGGTGTGATGACATTATCAGCGATACTTGATAGCCAGACTCGCGTACTTCTCGGGAAGTCGCGACCTCCCAGATATGGGAACAGAGGATATGTTTCATGAGTGGTGAGGTCATTGACAAACACGAGTGGGCACTTTATCCCAGCCACCGTACTATCGATTGTCACATGTCTCCATTACTAGGACCTCCGATTATTGTTGCATTTATATTTTTAGCGCTTACCTCAGCCAAGTTTATTTTCACGATTTTGGAAACAATGTCACTCAGTCACGCACATCTGCCTACTGTCGTTAAAATGCCATTTTTTCTGCCACGAGAAAACCCTGCGGCCTGCACCACTGTCAAGGCCTGTAATAACCCGAAACCTCTTATCATCCTGCACAAAACAGATCTTCAATCGACGGAAAAAAGCATGATCTTGCGTGCTTTGGTCTTTGCGTTCTATTCAAAAACACGTAGATACGCAGTAAACCGTGTGCTGCCTCGATAGCGCCGCACCTGCCGGCTCCCATTGCCTGAGAAGTGGGAACTCACGGCTCGCATGCAGTTCCACCGCCCGGTCCGCCGCCACAGACGAGGCAGAGCTGCTCTGGTGCGGCCCGGATACACCATGGGCTGGCGGGGACCCGCTCAACTGGTGCTGGTGATAGGGCTGGTGCTGGTGCTGGCTCTCTGTGACGGCGCCACTGCAAACCAGCCGCATATCGTCTTCATTCTGGCAGATGACCTCGGTAAGAGAATAAGAAAATAATACCTGTTTAATGTTTATACTAGAGATGTCAATCGGATACCAACTTCTTGGTATACCGATACCAAACCGATATCAAATTGGCATTTGGTATTTTAATCCTAATGTTTTTGCTATTTTGTTGGTATTCTTAATCTAACTTACTATTCTAACAGAATCCGTCTGTGAGTTTGTGTGTCCGCACATCGTGTAGTGGGTTCAATTGACCTCGCCTACAGCGCAGACGGTACGACGTAGGTGGTTGAAATTTGCACACCTTCTAGATGACAGAGCGGGTCAACGCCTTTTCTAGGTTTCCACTCGCTGGGGTGCACGGTTCGCGCGTGGGGCGCGCTGGAAGAACGCCAATGAAATTTTGATCGGTTCGTAGATCTTCATTGAGAGCCGGGGTCGACAACCTTTGTGAACTAAATGCATGCCGATCGGTGGCGGGTGCCTCGCATTGGCGGATGGGCAAGTTATTTATTTGAATAAAAAGTGGCGAGAGAATGTGTAGATTTTTCGTTCAACAGGAACAGTTTGCGATACAAGTATAAAAATGCACCGCGTTTGCCGCAATGCGCCACAATTATCTCAGGGCGTCATTTTTGCCGCAAATCGCACAGTTTTCTCAAATTTGGTCCGATGTGGGTGCAATTTGGTGCAAGGATGCATGCTCAAACAACAGGTACAGATGCGCCACATTTGTGACAATGCGCCTCAATCGCCTGCTGAAAATACGCCGCGTTTGCTGCAACGAGCCACATTTGTCACAATGCGCCATTTCCGACAAATACGATTGAGCGTAATGGAATGGCATGAATAGGTGCTATTCCATTCCAAATATGATGCGATAAGGGTATAATTTTTTCCCAACATGACAGCAGTTTTTGGAAAGCATTCCAGAGCCTCGGCCTGCCACGCGTCTGACCACCGGCCGAGTGGTGAGCCCGCGGCTGCTCGAGGCCACCATCGCGTGCGGAAAGCACGCTGTTACGGCCTTGGCTGTACTGTACCATCAATAAGGCCCAGGGTCAGACGGGCCAGACCTTCGGCAGGGTAGCTGTGTTCCTCGAGGAGCGCACCTTCAGCCACGGCCAGCTATACGTGGCGGCCTCGCGCGTCGGCCGGCCAGATGACCTGCGTTTCGCCCTCCCCGCCTGCAGCCACGGCGTGACCCGTGACAAGGTTTACACTGAAGTTTCGACCGCGAGCCGTGCCCACGGCGGCGACGACGACGACGGCAACGAAAACGACACGCTTAGGGTTCTTTACCCGCAGGCATCGGTGAGCTTTGCAACCACCTGTCGGAGTTTCTTCTGTAAACAAAGAAATGTAGTCCGATGTGGCAGCCTACACGCGGTGGATTCATGGGCGCTGGAGCATCACGAAAAGTGTGTATGTGTGTGGAGGGGGAGGGGGCAGCGAAACTTCCATGTCACAATGTGGGAGCCCCAATACCCATATGAAGAAATAGGCAGTTAATGCTAATAGCCACACAAACCCAACGGTGAGTTAATATTAAAACATGATGAATTCGTTGAACAAAATCGTTTTAAGGGCAGAATGGTATGATTTTTCATTGAACATATTTTCAATGATCCAAATTTAAGCCTGATACTATTAAACGTGGTTAATAATCTTAATAGCCGTTTTCACGACGGCCATCTGGTACACATTTGGTGCACATCTGGTACAGATTAAGTGCAGATCTGGTCAAATCAGGTTCAGTGTGTCTCTTAGCAGCTATCAGCTAGGGTTGCACTAATTGCTTATATGCCTGCTTTGTCATATTATCAGAGAGAATCATCGATTAAAACACTGAAATAAACTCATAAAATGAAGATATTTGCTGTAAAAGAAATTAGGTGCAGATTTGGTCAAATCAGGCGCAATCGCCGGATAGCCCGTCGTGAAAACGGCTAATATGTGCATATTCGCTAGAGACAGTATTGCGATACAGTACTAATGCATTCAGGTGGTAACATGCGGCGCACGCGACATTGCGGTACAGCGTGCATTCAGGCGCTTGACACTTCCGCCATCTAGCGAGAGAGAATGAATGTTTTGGCTGCTATGCCAGGCGCATTCATCGCAGTTTCGGCCTTGGCGTGCCAAAAGGCCCTAGCTTGCCACAAGCCGTCGGTCAACAACCTTCGAAAACAGAATGTTCATGCTTTCTCTTTCCCAGGCCTTTGAATTTCTTTAAATGTAGGCGCCCATTTTCTTTCGGTACCAAAATTTGGTGACGGAAGTTTTCGTGAAAATTTATCACATTTGCGTCACGTGCTATAACAATACCGTTTCATTTTTATTACTTACATCAGCGAACTGACTGATTGTGTCGTATCGATCTGGAAATGTGTTGTTTGCATATATTTAAGTAAAACAATCGTTACTATTAATTGACTTACTTTATGCCGACCAAAGAAAGGACAAAACGTAAACAGCGGCAAGAAAAGTACCGACAAAGTCTTCTCCGGCAGCAACAGGTTAGCAGTGGCTTTTTCTGAATAAAAATGGCCTAATGCATGCCAATAATATGCCAATAGTTTCTTAAATCGGTGCTAGGTAGTTCAATTACCTCGATGCCAATAAATCATAAAATAAATCCATTTGCGTATATACTCTTGGAATCTAGGAGCCAGTCAGTTTTTGTTTTACAATGCGCTGGCTGTCAGATTCTTATACAGACCAGCTGACCGCATTACGGCAAAATTTAGCATTTGACTGTGGAATACTTAAGCTAACATTTTCATTCAATATTCATTCAATGTCGGTGCATTAGAATTTAGATTGCTGATAATAGGTACACTCCTTTTAATTAGGCTGACTATGTTGACTATGTTTTTGACTATGTTTGACTATGTTTTTCTGTATGTTGCTGTACATTTTTGGGAGAAGTACATCATTAATGACATTCGTTGGTTTATTTTCCAGGGTCCCGGCACCTCTGCCGATGCGGGGGTCTCGGTCGCCGCCACCGTCGACCCCGGCGAGGGCAGTAGTGGGCCGCCGGCGATCTTGAGGAGGGCTGACCCGTCATCGGTGAGTATACAGGGAAAGGAGAATATTGAAACGACGTGTGATGGAAACAACTCCATTTAAATAACATTAAATTTAATACGCGGCACCACAATATATATTGCTGATAATAGACTCCATTTAACTAGACTGACTATCCTTAATTGTGTTTTGCTGTATGTTGCTGTATATTTTTGGGAGTAGTATGTCATTAATGACATCCGTTGGTTTATTTTCCAGGGTTCCGGCAACTCTGCCGATGCGGGGGTCTCGGTCGCCGCAACCGTCGACCCCAGCGAGGGCAGTAGTGGGCCGCCGGCGATCTTGAGGAGGGCTGACCCGTCATCGGTGAGTATACAGGGAAAGGAGAATATTGAAACGACGTGTGATGGAAACAACTCCATTTAAATAACATTAAATTTAATACGCGGCACTACAATATATATTGCTGATAATAGACTCCATTTAACTAGACTGACTATCCTTAATTGTGTTTTGCTGTATGTTGTTGTATATTTTTGAGAGTAGTACATCATTAATGACATTCGTTGGTTTATTTTCCAGGGTCCCGGCAACTCTGCCGATGCGGGGGTCTCGGTCGCCGCCACCGTCGACCCCGGCGAGGGCAGTAGTGGGCCGCCAGCGATCTTGAGGAGGGCTGACCCGTCATCGGTGAGTATACAGGGAAAGGAGAATATTGAAACGACGTGTGATGGAAACAACTCCATTTAAATAACATTAAATTTAATACGTGGCACCACAATATATATTGCTGATAATAGACTCCATTTAACTAGACTGACTATCCTTAATTGTGTTTTTCTGTATGTTGCTGTATATTTTTGGGAGAAGTACATCATTAATGACATTCGTTGGTTTATTTTCCAGGGTCCCGGCACCTCTGCCGATGCGGGGGTCTCGGTCGCCGCCACCGTCGACCCCGGCGAGGGCAGTAGTGGGCCGCCGGCGATCTTGAGAAGGGCTGACCCGTCATCGGTGAGTATACAGGGAAACGAGAATATTGAAACGACGTGTGATGGAAACAACTCCATTTAAATAACATTAAATTTAATACGCGGCACCACAATATATATTGCTGATAATAGACTCCATTTAACTAGACTGACTATCCTTAATTGTGCTTTGCTGTATGTTGCTGTATATTTTTGGGAGTAGTATGTCATTAACCCGCGCCCTGGTGGGGGGGGGGGGGGGCTATTTTTTGCCCCCCCCTCCAGACTTTTCGATATATCTCCAGAACCGCTGCGCCGATCGCCACCAAACTTTCAGTACCCTCTCGGACATCAATTTTACACATCTTGACCAAAAATTTTTCCAAAGGCTATGATAGGTTGGCTGGAAATGACGTCAGAGTGACGTCATGTTCTGCCGTTTTCGACCAAAAAAAGGGTTTCGCGGGAAGAGCTGTCAGGCCTATAGCTTTGCAAATACAGAAAAACGATAAAGACATAAAAGATGTAAAATGGACAGGGCTACAAAACTGCTATCTCGAATTTTTGAAATTTTTGGATTTTGACCCCCAAAAATCAAAAAAATAGATTTTTTGAATATAATAACCGAAAAATCCAAAAAGTTTTTGGAGTTTCGCAAAAACCGGAATATATATATGATAGTCCTTACCGCCTTCTATCCACATACCAAATTTGAGATTGATACCTCATTTTTTGGCGAAGTTATAGCGAAAAAACTGTTCAAAATTGATGACGTCAAATTTTCAAACTCAATTTTTAGCAATTCTAGACCCCGTAGCGCAAAACAAAGACCACCATTAGACTCCCCGTGACGAGCTGCATCGAATCAATACCCATTTTATGCAAAACTATCAACTTTAAAATTTGACCTTTCTTGACCTGACCTTGACCTGACCTTCACCAGAAAGTGACCTAAGCCGTACCTGATAGTCTTATAACCAACACCATTGAGTTGGAAATGAAAAATTGGCCATAAAACATGCATCACACAACCTAAGTACCTAATGTTAGGTTCATGTGACCTGACCTCTGGACTCTGACCCTTGGTGACCTGACCTGTGACCTGACCTGGTATTGTCAGTGACCTCTTATAGCAACATATGTACTAGGCAACTGACGCCCTATCGCTGATTCTCGACAAAATGCGTTTTCTTCGGTGTTATAGCGCATTCCCTAGATGACCCGTGAACGGTGAAACATGTCATCTTTGACCTGACCTGTGACGTCATCGGTGACCCCGAGGTCAATGAAATTTGGTTTCCCTCGACAAATTTGACAGGCCTTTCGAACGCCGTTTGAATTTTGAGGATCCGTCAAGTAGTTTCGGAGATACGAGGGGGGGCAAAAAATAGCCCCCCCCCCCCACCAGCTCGCGTTATAAACAGACCCCACCAGGGCGCGGGTTAATGACATCCGTTGGTTTATTTTCCAGGGTTCCGGCAACTCTGCCGATGCGGGGGTCTCGGTCGCCGCAACCGTCGACCCCGGCGAGGGCAGTAGTGGGCCGCCGGCGATCTTGAGGAGGGCTGACCCGTCATCGGTGAGTATACAGGGAAAGGAGAATATTGAAACGACGTGTGATGGAAACAACTCCATTTAAATAATATTAAATTTAATACGCGGCACCACAATATATATTGCTGATAATAGACTCCATTTAACTAGACTGACTATCCTTAATTGTGTTTTGCTGTATGTTGCTGTATATTTTTGAGAGTAGTACATCATTAATGACATTCGTTGGTTTATTTTCCAGGGTCCCGGCAACTCTGCCGATGCGGGGGTCTCGGTCGCCGCCACCGTCGACCCCGGCGAGGGCAGTAGTGGGCCGCCGGCGATCTTGAGGAGGGCTGACCCGTCATCGGTGAGTATACAGGGAAAGGAGAATATTGAAACGACGTGTGATGGAAACAACTCCATTTAAATAACATTAAATTTAATACGTGGCACCACAAAATATATTGCTGATAATAGACTCCATTTAACTAGACTGACTATCCTTAATTGTGTTTTTCTGTATGTTGCTGTATATTTTTGGGAGAAGTACATCATTAATGACATTCGTTGGTTTATTTTCCAGGGTCCCGGCACCTCTGCCGATGCGGGGGTCTCGGTCGCCGCCACCGTCGACCCCGGCGAGGGCAGTAGTGGGCCGCCGGCGATCTTGAGGAGGGCTGACCCGTCATCGGTGAGTATACAGGGAAAGGAGAATATTGAAACGACGTGTGATGGAAACAACTCCATTTAAATAACATTAAATTTAATACGCGGCACCACAATATATATTGCTGATAATAGACTCCATTTAACTAGACTGACTATCCTTAATTGTGTTTTTCTGTATGTTGCTGTATATTTTTGGGAGTAGTATGTCATTAATGACATTCGTTGGTTTATTTTCCAGGGTTCCGGCAACTCTGCCGATGCGGGGGTCTCGGTCGCCGCCACCGTCGACCCCGGCGAGGGCAGCAGTGGGCCGCCGGCGATCTTGAGGAGGGCTGACCCGTCATCGGTGAGTATACAGGGAAAGGAGAATATTGAAACGACGTGTGATGGAAACAACTCCATTTAAATAACATTAAATTTAATACGTGGCACCACAATATATATTGCTGATAATAGACTCCATTTAACTAGACTGACTATCCTTAATTGTGTTTTTCTGTATGTTGCTGTATATTTTTGGGAGAAGTACATCATTAATGACATTCGTTGGTTTATTTTGCAGGGTCCCGGCACCTCTGCCGATGCGGGGGTCTCGGTCGCCGCCACCGTCGACCCCGGCGAGGGCAGCAGTGGGCCGCCGGCGATCTTGAGGAGGGCTGACCCGTCATCGGTGAGTATACAGGGAAAGGAGAATATTGAAACGACGTGTGATGGAAACAACTCCATTTAAATAACATTAAATTTAATACGCGGCACCACAATATATATTGCTGATAATAGACTCCATTTAACTAGACTGGCTATCCTTAATTGTGTTTTTCTGTATGTTGCTGTATATTTTTGAGAGTAGTACATCATTAATGACATTCGTTGGTTTATTTTGCAGGGTTCCGGCACCTCTGCCGATGCGGGGGTCTCGGTCGCCGCCACCGTCGACCCCGGCGAGGGCAGCAGTGGGCCGCCGGCGATCTTGAGGAGGGCTGACCCGTCATCGGTGAGTATACAGGGAAAGGAAAATATTAAAACGACGTGTGATGGAAACAACTCCATTTAAATAACATTAAATTTAATACGTGGCACCACAATATATATTGCTGATAATAGACTCCATTTAACTAGACTGACTATCCTTAATTGTGTTTTTCTGTATGTTGCTGTATGTTTTTGGGAGTAGTATATCATTAATGACATTCGTTGGTTTATTTTCCAGGGTCCCGGCACCTCTGCCGATGCGGGGGTCTCGGTCGCCGCCACCGTCGACCCCGGCGAGGGCAGCAGTGGGCCGCCGGCGATCTTGAGGAGGGCTGACCCGTCATCGGTGAGCATAAAGGGAAAGGAGAATATTAAAACGACGTGTGATGGAAACAACTCCATTTAAATAACATTAAATTTAATACGTGGCACCACAATATATATTGCTGATAAGACTCCATTTAACTAGACTGACTATCCTTAATTGTGTTTTGCTGAATGTTGCTGTATATTTTTGAGAGCAGTACATCATTAATGACATTCGTTGGTTTATTTTCCAGGGTTCCGGCAACTCTGCCGATGCGGGGGTCTCGGTCGCCGCCACCGTCGACCCCGGCGAGGGCAGCAGTGGGCCGCCGGCGATCTTGAGGAGGGCAGACCCGTCATCGGTGAGTATACAGGGAAAGAAGAATATTATTAACGATGTGTGATGGAAACAGCTCCATTTAAATAACATCAAATTTAATACGTGGCACCACAATATATGTTGCTGATAATAGACTCCATTTAACTAGACTGACTATCCTTAATTGTGTTTTGCTGTATATTGCTGTATATTTTTGGGAGTAGTACATCATTAATGACATCCGATGGTTTATTTTCCAGGGTCCCGGCACCTCTGCCGATGCGGGGGTCTCGGTCGCCGCCACCGTCGACCCCGGCGAGGGCAGCAGTGGGCCGCCGGCGATCTTGAGGAGGGCTGACCCGTCATCGGTGAGTATACAGGGAAAGGAGAATATTGAAACGACGTGTGATGGAAACAACTCCATTTAAATAACATTAAATTTAATACGTGGCACCACAAAATATATTGCTGATAATAGACTCCATTTAACTAGACTGACTATATCCTGAATTGTGTTTTGCTGTATGTTGCTGTATATTTTTGAGAGTAGTACATCATTAATGACATCCGATGGTTTATTTTGCAGGGTTCCGGCACCTCTGCCGATGCGGGGGTCTCGGTCGCCGCCACCGTCGACCCCGGCGAGGGCAGCAGTGGGCCGCCGGCGATCTTGAGGAGGGCTGACCCGTCATCGGTGAGTACACAGGGAAAGGAGAATATTATAACCATGTGTGATGGAAACCGATCCATTTAAATAATATCAAATTCAATATGTAACACCAAAAGGTAGACGTTTTGCAATGCATTTGCAATGCCAGCTTCCCACACAACAAGCCGAACGTATTATGGCGAATTTTCACATTAAACTCTTCAACACATGTACCACTGTGTATTGCTGTACACTGTGTAGTAGCCGTTTTCACGACGGGCTATACGGCGAGTGCAACTAATTTGACCAAATCTGCACCTTATCTCTTTTACAGCAAATATCTTTATTTTATGAATTTATTTCAGTGTTTTAATCGATGATGCTCTCTCATAATATGGCAAAGCAGGCATATAAGCAATTAGTGCAACCCTAGCTGATAGCTACTAAGAGACACACTAATCCTTAATTGACCAAATCTGCACCTAATCTGCACCAAATGTGCACCAAATGTGTACCAGATGGCCGTCGTAAAAAGACTATTAATGGGTGTAGTAGATTCATGACATCCATTTGTTTATTGTCCAGGGTCCTGGCACCTCTGCCGATGCGGGGGTCTCGGCCGCCAACATCGTTGACCCCGCCGTCGACCCCGGCGAGGGCACCAGTGGGCCGCCTGTGATTGCCGCATTAAGGACGAGGGCTGACCCCTCATCGGTGAGTACACAGGGAAAGGAGAATATTACAATGATGTTTGATGGAAACAGCAGTCCAGTTAAATAACATTACAATTTAATCAGTGACACCAAAAGATATGTTTTACCATACGTATGCTGTCAGATTCTTATTCAGACGAGTAGAACGTATTACGGCATAATTTACATTTGACTGCAATAAATCTGTTAACATGTTCATTCAATATTTATTCAATGCCGGTGCATTAGAATTTAGATTGCTGCTGGTAGGCTCCTTTTAAATAGACTGGCTATCCTTAATTGTGTTTTACTGTATATTTTTGGGAGTAGTACATCATTAATGACATCTGTTGCTGTATTTTCCAGGGTCCCGGCACCTCTGCCGCTGCGGGGGTGTCGGCCGCCGCCGCCGTCGACCCCGGCGAGGGCAGCAGTGGGCCGCCGGCGATCTTGAGGAGGGCTGACCCGTCATCGGTGAGTATACAGGGAAAGAAGAATATTATTAACGATGTGTGATGGAAACAGCTCCAGTTAACTAGCATTACAAATTTAATTCGTGTCACTAAATGCGGTACAGTTTGCATTCAGGAAGTAACATGCGGCGGACACGGCATTGCGGTACAGCTCGGGCATTTTACGGAAAAATCAAACCTTAAGTTCTGGACACATTGGCTAGCATTTTCATTTGATACCGATTACCGGTACATTAGAAGCGCAGCATTGAATACCTTCGAATAAAATCATGTTGTTAAGGCAAATCTTAACCCTCGCCGGCACAGGCCATTTTGAGCCCTTTGACGGCACAAGGGTACGACCCCCCTTGCGTTTGGCCCCTGATTGAGCTAGAGCTTCGCGGAAAAAACGAGCGTGTTGCCCGTCACGAGAGGAAGCCAATGAAACCCAATTTTAATGTCCTAGGTCATCGGTTGATCTTCCAGGCCAGGTCAATGACCCAAAAATCGGGAATATCGGGACCTGTTAGAAAGTCGTAAAGTGTGGCTGCTAAGAGGTTTTCCGGGGTGCTGATCACGAATATCGTGTTAGTTTTGATCACAGATGATGTCGTTAAGCGTTTAGGCCAGGTCGGGTCAGGTCAGGTCGGGTCAACCGGTAGGGGTCGTGACGGGTATTCGTAGTACCTGTCATCCGCCTCTGACAGCTTCGTAACATGTTGAGAAGGCACCAAAATTACTTCTTAAATGTTCAAATGGTTGCTAAATTCTAATTCAGCTCCACAAACTAGCCTAGAAACATGTAAAACTCGAAAAAGTGAACCGAGGTCAACAAAGGTCAATGACCTGACCTGACCTTCAGGTGACCTTGACACCCACCCTTATGCATGGGAGCAACATCAAATCACATGTTTGAACGTTTGAAACCACGAAAAGCTTGCAAACGCGCGGCTAATGCCAGCCGACATACGCCGAATCGCGATTCCGGCCAAACATGGTTTCGGAATAGTGGTCACAGGTCAAAGTTCATTTGGGACAGGGTCATGAAATTTTCAGGGTAGGTGTAAAATTGATCAATGCGAGGGTACTGAAAGTTTTGTCGCGATCGACCGCTTTTTACACGAGTTATTCGCGAACAACCTTAGGGGGGGGGGGGTTGCATCAACTCCCTTGCATCAACCCCCCCCCCCCGCCCTGTGCCGGCGAGGGTTAATTAACGTGTAGGGGAGAGAGGTCATATTGCGCCACCTTAAGGATATCGGCCTATTGCGGCTAAAGTTGACCAGCTGTCATGCTTGATGATATCTCAAATTGTACCTCAGTTATTTTGGCATCAAATTACAACTCCTAATTTGTATCACACCCATAAAAATTAACAAGAGAAAAGTTTTCCGACACACCTGCAAAGGGCGCATTTACGGACTCGGGACTACCCCATCAAAAAGCGCCCATGCCTCTCATGTAAAAGCGCCCTATTAAAAACAACGGTTTGCCACCTAACTAAGTAGCCTATTTGAACGTGTCAGCCTATTAACCATTTATGCTGTGATGGCTAAGGTAATGGTAAGGTGAGCGCTCTAATAATCAAAGTGTTCAATGAAATGTGTCCCAACCACCATGGATGCTGTTTCTCTGGGTTGAAGAATAGGGCGCAAATAGGGTGGGCGCCATTACGAATGGAACACATTTTCATGAGCTTCAAATATGGCGAGGACAGCGAAGCCACGGTGGTGATAAACTTTCAAAACTACCATTAAACGAGCAATTAACAATGATTATTAGTTGAATCACTATTAAGATAAACCATGACACTAGCAAAGGTCGAAATAGGCTGTTTCGCGTAAGAAAATAGAGGAAATCACAAAAAATGGTCTGCGAGAAAGCTGAGACACCTCACCTGCCCCCGTGGACCGGAATAAGAGCGAGTTATTGGTGGTGAAGTAAATGCACACATTCGAGCATTCATTCGAATCGATTTTTGGACAGGAGGAAGGTGTGGCGCATTTAAGAACATGGCGCAATATGACCTCTCTCCCCTAAGTAAAAGTACGAAATGTTTGTTAGGTTTGTGTACAATTGCAATGCTCGAACTTTTCATACAAAAAGCAACGGCGTTGATTAATATTTGTCAAAGTTGGTTAGCAACATATGAAAAGAGCAATATCAGGTACCCTCTGCACCCATTTTTTTTTTCTTTAATAATCGAAAAAGGCGACAACCTTCTCCCCAACCCTTATCCAGTAATTAACATCACGCAGCCAAAGACGGATTTGGAATTTTGATTTTTACTTCATTGGTTCAGGGGGCGATGCTCCCAGTTTCAACCAAACAACAAAGTAACCCAGTGTATATATGTGATGACTTTAATTGCCGATTCTGTTCACATGAACAACCTTTTCGTTTTTCCTCTTTTCAGGACGGCACTCCATCCAGGAAGCGCCCCCGTGATTATTCTGGAGACGCTGCGAGGAAACGAGCTGCCCGAGCTTTGGAGACCGAGGGAGAGCGTCAGGAGCGCCTCCAAGAAAATGCTGCTCGCCAAGCTGCCGCCCGAGCTCGAGAGACTACTCCTGACCGCCAGCAACGGCTTGAGCAGCAGGCCGCCCGTCAAGCCTCCGCTCGGGACCGGGAGCCGACTCCGGAACGACAGCAACGGCTTGAGCAACATGCCGCCCATCAAGCCGCCGCTCGGGACCGGGAGCCGACTCCGGAACGCCAGCAGCGCCTGGCTGAAGACGCCGCCCGCCACGCTGCCGCCAGACAGCGGGAGGACCGCGCCGCGCTGCTGGCAGCGGACGCCGAGCGGCAGCGTCTTCAACGAGAAGAGCTGCGCCGACGCGCGCCGCACAAGCTGGCTCTGCACTACAGCCGCGAGGTCTACGTGGCACCACCTCGGCTGCAGCTGGGCCAGATGGACGTCATCTGTGCCCACTGCGGTGCGCTCCGCTGGCGGCAGGAGTCGCCCGGCGCCTGCTGCCACGCCGGCAAGGTGGCTCTGCCATTTCATCCGCCGCCTCCGCCAGCTCTGTGCCAGCTCCTGTCTCCCGACTCGCCATACCATCGGCACTTCACCCACAACATCAGGGCCTACAACCGCGCCTTCCAGCTGGCCAGCATGGGCTGCGAGCAGGTCCGTCAGCCGGGATGGAACCCGACCTTCACGGTCCACGGCAACGTCTGCCACCGGATCGGTAGCCTGCTCCCGGCTGAGGGCGACCAGCCTCAGTACATGCAGGTGTACTTTTACGACCAGGCGTTGGAGGCGCGGCGGAACGTCTTTGTCGACCTGGAGCCGGCCGTGCTGCAGCAGCTCCAGGAGATGTTACACGCCACCAACGTGTACGTCCTCGGCCTGCGCTCGGCGATGGAGCTGCTGCCGCCCGAGCAGAACGACATCAAGATCGTGTTTAGCGCTAGGCGGCGGCCGGCCAACGAACACGAGCGGCGCTTCAATCTGCCCGAGACCGGCGAGGTCGCGCTCTTGCTGCCCGAGGAACCGCACGGGCAGCGGGATATCGTCCTGCACCGTCGCGACGGCCACCTGGAGCGGATCAGCGAAAACCACCGCAGCTACGATCCGCTCCACTACGTGCTGCTCCATCCGCACGGCACCGACGGCTGGTCCCTGGAGATGAAGCGCCAGCTCGGCGTCACGGCCGGGCAGTACTACGCCTTCCACCTGCGGTACCGGCCCGGCCACTTCAACCTCATCTCCAGGTGTTACGAAACGAAACGAATGACGTTAGCTTTAGGTCGTATTTTCAACCCGAACACATCGACACGATACGATACGACGATTGCGATACGAGAGCGACACGTGGCATATCCCACACGCTTATCAACGACAATGGCCATGGCCGACCACTCGGCGCCACCGACCGACTCTCGCGATCCAACTACAGCTTTCCAGGCGCGCCGCCAGGGGGACACAACAGCCGCCCACGACCGCCAAATCGGCGGCGGTTTCACGTTCGGTAACACTCCCCGCCTGTTAGAACGGTAACATACATTAACGGTCTAACAGCAAACGAGATACGACACTTCACTTAATACTAACACACGACGATATACACGATAAAATAACACTCGCAACGATGACAATGCGCGCAACGCTTCATCAAAGGCACGGTACATCGGAACTTGAGCTACTCCTAATCCAAGACTTCCAAGTCATGCAGACGCTGTACTGGCCGCGTACGAACGCCCTGAGCCGTCCTGACGTCGGCGGCTCTCACGACACCATCACTGCCCGGATGAAGGTGTTCTACTACTCCCATCAACCAGTGCAGCCTCGGGACATTGTCCTCCCGAATGAGAACAACGGAACCTATCTGGAGCTTCCCACGAGACTTAAACTTCTTAACCGAATGCGGCAGGCTGCGGAGGTAGTCAGTCTGCCACACACTCCAGAACTTCGCCAACATGTTCTGGTGCTCAACGTCCCTCTCCGTCAGGGACGACGCTGAAACCTGGTCCGAATCATCAACCACAAACGCACGAACACCGGCTACTCTGCCGGACAGAAAGTGACTCGGGGTTAGAGGCCGAGCTCCGTCCACATCATCACTGACAAAGGTTAGTGGACGAGAATTTACACAGGCCTCCACCTCCAAAAGCAGCGTTTCCAGCTCCACCTTGGAGAGGACGCTCCTGCCGAGAGTCTTTCTCAGGGAGCTCTTAACAGTACGAACTAACCGCTCCCAGTGACCGCCCCACCATGCCGCGCGGGGGGCAATAAACTTCCACTCTGGGCCCGCCGGACCCAGCTCAGCTAACAGGCTGGTAGCCGCGGCTCTAAACGTCTTGGCGTTGTCCGAATACATCATCGTAGGGGTACCACGTCTGGCACAGAACCTTCTGAACGCCAGCAAAAAATCTGACTGGGACATGGAATCCGTCAACTCAAGGTGAATAGCTCTGGTTACAGCGCATGTGAATAGACAGACATACACCTTCTGCTTGGGCAAGCAGAAGAGCGGGCCACAAAAATCAACGCCCGTCACTGAGAAAGGCGGAGCCTTACTAGCCCGCTGAGCCGGTAGAGGCGCCACTGGCGCGTTGAGGGCAGCAGCATCTTGCCTCTGACACGCTGTGCAGGCCCGCTTCACCCTTTTGGCCGCTCTCCTCCCTCCAACGATCCAGTACTCATTCCTCAGGGTCGTCAGGAGGGTGTCAACACCGCAGTGTTTGAGCAGCTCGTGCTGGAAACGGATCATGAGGTCAGCAAGATGACCCTTGGGAATCAAAATCGGACACTTTTCTCCCAGAGTCAGATCAGTGTTCGCAAGTCTGCTTCTCACACGAAGCAGGCCCTTGTCATCAACGAATGGACGTAGAGACGCGATACGAGACTTTCCGTCCACAAACATGCCCTTATTCAGGGCTCGACATTCGTCAGGGAATGCCTGAAGCTGGGTGACTTTGATCAGACATGTTTTGGCCTCTGACAACTCAACATAGCTCAAAGAAGGGCTGCGGTAGCTGGAGGCAGGGTGGCGACCCTGGGAGAGTCTCAGAGACCTACTCTCCTTCAGCCTCCCAATAAACCTCAACACTAGTCCAACCACACGGATGGCCTTGGTCAATGAGGAAAAGCGTGTTACCTCAAACACAGGCTGCGAACAGTCAGATGTGGCCGCTGCTGCTGCCAACTGACCCTCAGCTGCCACGAACAGCTCTGACTCCGGAGAACTCGACACGTCAGCACTGGCCGACTCGACAGCTGCTGCTGCCGGCTCACCTTCTGCTGCTGAGAACAGCTCAGACTCTGGCAGCAAGACCTCAGGTGAACTCAACAAGTCAGCACCAGCACAGTCACTCAGCCAGTCGGGGCCAGAGAACCAAGGTGAGTCAGTCAGTGCCTCAGCATACACACCCCTCGTGATCAGGTCAGCCGGGTTGTCCTGACCAGGACAATGAGACCACTGTGCAGGATCAGTCAAACTCTGAATCTCAATCACTCTATTCTTCACAAACTGCTTCCACCTGGATGGATCACCTTTGATCCAGCCGAGTGACACCATAGAGTCTGTCCAGCACCAATACAGAGTCTCAGAGGGGAGCTTCAAAGCGCGACAGACAAACCTGAGCAGACGAGCAGCCAGCAGGCTGGCAAGCAGCTCCAGCCTGGGTAAGCTGACCTGCTTCAGCGGGGCCACCCTGGCTCGAGACATCACCAGCGGTGTCACCACCGAGCCGTCCCTCAGTGTCAGGCGCAGGTACACCGCAGCTCCATAGCCAACCTCTGAAGCATCACCAAATGCATGGACTTCAACAACGTGTACATCATGCCACCCCTTCACACAGTACGAACGGGGCACACTGATACTCTTTACATAGCTCAGCCCATCGAGCCACCTCAGGAACCTGACTCTCACATGTTCAGGCACATTGTCATCCCAGTCAAGTCCCAAACGCCACGTCTCCTGAAAGAGGCGTTTCACAGTCATGATGTAGGGCGTGAGCAGACCCAGTGGGTCAAACAGCCTGGCTATAAAAGACAGGATCACTCGCTTTGTCACAGCAATGTCTGATGGGATATCCACACCCTCAAACGACAACACATCCTGTGACGGATCCCACTGAACACCCAACACTTTGTGGCTTTCACCATCAAGACTCGACAAGGCTGGACCTTTGTCCAGCACTACCCTGCTGTTCGAGTTCAGTTTCGTCAGTGTCATCCCTGCTTGGCCCAACACATCACGAGCCTCAGCGAACAGAGCGCAAGCCTCAGGCTCAGTGTCAGCACCACTCAGAAAATCGTCGACATACAAGTTCTCCTCCAATTCAGAGACAGTGTTGGAAGGAGGAAACCCCTTGAGGTGGTGACGAATGGTAGCTGAGAGAAGAAACGGGCTACAGTTCACCCCAAACGTGACACGACAGAACTTCATAGTTCTGATCCTGTCCCCATGCTGCCACAGGAACCTGTGGACCTCCTGATCCTTGTCACAGAGTTGCACCATCAAAAATGCCTTTCGGATATCAGCTGACACAGCGAACTTCCAGCGTCTGAATCGCAAGAGCACCTGAACTAAATCAGGGAGCAGACATGGTCCAGTCTCTAGACAATCGTTGAGGCTAACTAAGTTCGGACCCTTTGCGCTGGCATCAAACACAGGACGCACCTTAGTGGTCACACTCGACTGACGGACTACTGGCCGGTGAGGCAGATAGAACACAGGGAAAGCATCGTCGGCATCACAGGACACCTCAGTAATAATCCCCTCTGCCTCAAGCTCCTCTAGAGCGTGGTCATAGTCGGACTGCAACTGGGGGTCTTTCTCTAGCTTCCTAGTGAGACTGCGTAGTCTAACCTCTGCTGTTTTTCTGTTGTCCATCAACTTATCCTGCCCATCAGGCTTCCATGGTAGTTTGACCTCATATCTACCCTCCTTAAAACAAACTGATGATTCAAACTCCTTTAACACTGGGTCAGAGCCTATGTCATCATCTAGAGGCTTGATGCCTATTGCATCCAGATCCCAGAACTGCCTGAGCCTCTCCTCAGAGACATCAGACATCACCAGCAACTGGGTACCACTCGAGTTCTGACTGTTAGCACACTCGTACTGCCCAGATATGATCCACCCAAACACGGTCTGCTGCGCTACAGGACCCAGATCAGATCTCAGACACCCAGTGCCCATGAGCTGCCAGTAGTAATCAAGGCCGATGAGGATGTCAACAGTGAGCTCACCACCATCACCCGGAGGGTCAGCCAGCTCCAGGTTGCCGAACAAGGCCAGCAGGCTGGAGGGAACCGACGGCCGGGCCAGAGGGGAGCAAATCACTGGAACCTCAGCAGCCTCCACCCGGACCACTGCCGGGTCTGAAACATGTGCACCAGACATCTGAACACAATAGATGTTCCTGGACTTAGAGCCACTTTCACTGCCACCGAATGCAGTGTAAGATATTTCCCTGCTCTCAACCCACTCAGGAGCACATCTGCGCACAAGACTAGATGACACATACGATCTGTTCGATCCAGTATCAAAGAGGACAGTAGCTCGGACAGTCCTACCATCACGACCCTGCACTAACACAGCAGCAGTAGGAAGCACAACACTCTGACTGCCAGCTGGTTCTGAGCATGACAGGTTCACATTGGGTGATTTGGGCACACTTTGAGCTCTAACATCATCAGCTGACTGAGACATCACATGAGAACTCACTGGGGCTGCAGCTGGGGCAGCCATCCTGAAACATGACACAGCGTGGTGCTTACCTCGACAGTTATCACACCTCGCACCGCACGAGTTACCTCTGTGGCCCTCCTTGAGGCATCGAAAACACAAACCTGAGTCTCTTATCTTCCCTGGCCTGTCCCTTACAGCCAGCTTCAGCAATTCCGGACACTTGGCCGGCGGGTGGGAGTCATGGCAAATCCCACAGTTAGACCTGGCAGCAGCAGTGTGAAGCACTGACGCTGCAGCCACTCTCTGTCTCTGACCAGCAAATCGGCCTGCTTGATGATCTCTCTTCTTCTCCGTCTCTCTTCCAGAATCACTGGCCATTGCACCACACTTGAATGTCTGTGAGCGTTCACGGCACTGAATCTCCTCCTTCAAGAACTCTAACAGAAACTCCAAGTCAGCTTCCTTACCAGCACTCTTCCTGGCCCATTCCATCCGAATCACTTCAGGCAGGCGTGACACAATGATAGGTGTCAGCACGACGCCATACCTCTCACCAGTAATGTCCAAGTTCTCCAGACTCCTGACATGAACTAAGAGTTCATCCTGGAAAGACTTAAGGCCTTCAGACTTCTTATCACAACTCGACTGCAGGAGCGCCTGAATATGGTTGTATATAATCTGCTCCTTTCTGCCAAACCTGTCCTTGAGAATCTCACAGGTTGTCTTGTAGTTCACTTTTGACAACGCAAGACCCTCGACACTCTTTGCTGCTTCTCCAGTCAGCAAGGATCTGAGATATGTCAGCTTGGTCACCTCGGGTAAGTCACTGGCATCCACAGTCACAGAAAAAGCATCCCAAAACTGAGGCCACTCAAGCACGTTGCCAGAAAACTTGGGCAACTGAAGCTTTGGGAGCTTGACGGAAGGATCAGCTGATCCAAGCTGAGACGCACTGGCACAAGAAGCCGAGTCATCAGCCCCATCCTTCACCTTAAGAACACCAAGAGTTTGCTGGGCTTTGTTTCGCACATCCACAGCACGGTCTCTGATCTCACCAGCGGCTTCGATGGCTTCCATGATGCCATCTTCTGGAAGCTCTTGCTCGAGTAGCTCCTCAGCAACATCAAAATCACTCAGCCGCTTATCAAAGTCACAGAGCAAACTTTCGAGGTCAATCACTTTAACCTCCTTCAAAGACAGGCTTTGCTCGAGTTTCACAACTGTTCGAGTGAGCCACCCTTGAGCGCTTATCTTGCGCCGCTTCAGTTTCTCAAGATCGGCCATTTCACGAGCGATTCCAACCGATCCCGGGTAGTTTCGGCACCATATGTTACGAAACGAAACGAATGACGTTAGCTTTAGGTCGTATTTTCAACCCGAACACATCGACACGATACGATACGACGATTGCGATACGAGAGCGACACGTGGCATATCCCACACGCTTATCAACGACAATGGCCATGGCCGACCACTCGGCGCCACCGACCGACTCTCGCGATCCAACTACAGCTTTCCAGGCGCGCCGCCAGGGGGACACAACAGCCGCCCACGACCGCCAAATCGGCGGCGGTTTCACGTTCGGTAACACCAGGGGCTACATGCTCTTCCAGCAGCTGTTGGTCGACGCCTTCGCCAAGGTGGAGTCGGACCGGCTCTGCTATCTGCGCCACAACCAGGACGCTCTCCGGGCCGACACAGTGCGCGGCCTGACGGACGCCATCCACGCCGGCGACGTCCAGGGAGCCGCCGTCGGACGTATCGTGCTGCCGGCGTCGTTCACCGGCGGCAAACGCTACATGGTGGAAAAGTTGAACGACGCGCTGGCGTACGTGCGCGAGTTCGGCGGCGGCGACCTGTTCATCACCGCCACCTGCAACCCGCTCTGGCCGGAAATAACAGAGACCCTCCACCGTCTCTACCCTGGGCAGCGGTCTCCAGACCACCCGGAGATCGTCTCCCAGGTGTTCCGCCAGAAGATCCGCGGCCTCATCCATCTGCTGCAGCAGGGGGCAGTGTTTGGACACGTCCGAGCCTACGTGTGCGCCATCGAGTGGCAGAAGCGCGGCCTGCCACACGCGCACATTATTCTCTGGCTCGACCCCGAAGATAAGCCGCGGCCGGACACAATCGACCAGTTCGTGTCGGCCGAGATCCCCGACCCGGTGACGGAGCCAGAGCTGCACGCCACCGTGACCACCAAGATGGTGCACGGCCCGTGCGGCGCCCACCGGCCGGCAGCCTCCTGCATGACGGACGGCGTGTGCAGCAAACGGTACCCCAAGTCGTTCGCCGCTGTCACCGCGGTGACCGACAATGGGTACCCCCAGTACCGCCGCCGGAGCCCAGCGGACGGTGGACGCACCGTCGTGCTCGACAGGCAGGGCCGCCAGGTTGTCATTGACAACCGCTGGGTCGTCCCCTATAACCCCCTCCTCAGCCGCGCCCTGGACTGCCACGTGAATGCCGAAATAATAACTCACGCCTTCACGTGCATAAAATATGTGATCAAATATGTCACTAAGGGCGCCGATCAGGTGATGTTCAGGGTTGCGGATGGGGAGGAAGTGGTGGACGAGATCGCCACCTACCAGCAAAGTCGCTACCTCAGCGCCATGGAGGCGGCCTGGCGTCTGCTGGCCTACCCGGTCCACGACCACGCGCCGACGGTGGAGCAGCTGCCGGTGCATCTGGGCGGCGAGGACCAGCCGCTGCGCTTCGCCGCCGGCGACAGGCTGGACGAGGTGGTGCAGCGCGGGGCGGACACCAAGCTAACCAGCTTCTTCAAGCTCTGTGCTGAAGATGAGTTCGCGGCCACTCTGCTGTACCACCAGGTGCCGCGTTACTTCACCTGGCAGCAGCCGACGCGCAGCTGGCGGCGGCGGCGACGAGGTGCACCTCACCCAGAGGCAGCCGGCATCTTTGTCGCTCAGGCCATTGGTCGTGTGTTCAGCGTGAGCCCGCGCGCTGGAGAGGCCTTCTTCATGCGCGTGCTGCTTCACCAGGTGCCTGGGCCACGGTCCTACGCGGATCTACGGACAGTGGACGGCCGCCTTTGCGCCACCTTTCAGGAGGCCTGCTCGGCGCTGGGCCTGCTGGAAGACGGCCAGCACTGGCACCGGGCCATGGCGGAGGCGGCCGTCATCTGCTTCCCCCGGCAGCTGCGGCGCCTGTTCGCCCTCATCGCCATCGAGGGCCGCGCCACCTGCGACCTGCGGCTGCTGTGGCGCACCTACCGGGCGGCCATGTCTGAGGACGTGCGACGGCGGCTTCAGAGACATGGACGGCGGATGGACGGCGGCGGCGACGGCGGCGACGACGGTGAGGACGGCGACGACGGCGAGGACGGAGACGGCCTAAATGACCCCGTCTACACCGAAGCGCTCCGTCTGATCGGAGGACATGTCCTCCGCATCAGTGGCCACACGCTGGCGACCGTCGGCCTGCCGCAGCCACCGGAGGCACCGGCTGAGGAGCCGCCGGAGGACGAGGCCGCACCGGACCAGCCAGACCCGGCCGCACGGCACCGGGAGCTGGTGGCCGAGCACGTGCCGCTGCTGACCCCCGACCAGCGCGCCGTGTTCGAGGAGGTCGGCCGACGACTGGCCACCGGCGAGGGAGGACTCATGTTTCTCCAGGCGCCAGGAGGTAAGTTCCACAGGCCACAGCGGAAAGAAACTACCGCTTTCATTGGTGAAACAGTTAACTGCTGGACAACGTACTTACATTGAAACATTCACTTTAAGCCGTATGAATGAAATATGGTTTCACTTAAATCCCAGTCGCTGCATTTTGATCGTTAGTTACATTTTGCACCATTCAAAACACTACCCATGCAGATTAATTCATTGTTCCACCAGTGCCGAAAGCATATTGCCGCTTTACGTTTTCGCCGTGTTCCGCCATACACGTGTGCATTGCGGAAAAGTCTACCCACACATTTCATTCTTCAGACGTCAGCCGTCGGATACTCATTTGCAGCTAACAGCGTTTCCAAGGAGAACAATAAAATGTGAAGATAATTTTCATCCTGCAGTGTTTTATTTCAATGTCAAACAAACGTAATGCTTGGTGCTCACTGCAAAATTTAAGGTGGTAGTTGGTAGAAGTGCAGTCTAATGTGAACAGATTCATTAGTAAATCGTCCTGAGATTTATTTTTGGTGTGCCTCTTACCAAAAATAAATATCAGGACAGCTAATGTCATACAGTTCAAGTAGACAATCGAATTCAAAAGTAATTATACACACTGATATAAGGCTACCCGAACGCCTTGATAGAACGCATGAATCTGCACCAACGTGACGGCCCGAAAACTGCGTACGTCCTGCTAATCAATGCTGGAAAATTTCATGGCGTTAATTTAGTGCTCTCCCCTTCCTCAAATAGCGTGTAGGAATGTCAACACCGATTTATTCATAAGCGTTTGATGTAAGAACGGGGATATAAAAATACAAAGAAAAACAAATGATGGTTCCGGTTCGTGGTGTGTCCTGTGCTGACTGTCGTCAAGCAAAAAGGTGGAGACCATTCTCTGCCCTATATCGCATTTTGATTTTCGTACACAACTTTGCAACTTCCTTTAAAGCATCGCTATCTGTCCTTTGCTGAAAGCACTATTCCACAGTATAGCCTTATTGCTTGATCCGCAGGGTGCGGGAAAACCTTCCTGGAGAACACCCTCCTGGCCACCGTCAGAGCCGAGGGTGGCGAGGCCATTGCCGTCGCTACCACAGGCATCGCCGCCAGCCTCCTGGACGGCGGCACCACCGCCCACTCCCGGTTCAAGATCCCCGTCTCACTGACTCCCACATCCACCTGCGACATCCGCAAGAGGACGGAGGCAGCCGACAGCATCCAGCGCTGCCGCCTCCTGGTGTGGGACGAGGCTGCCATGTCCCACCGCTGGGCAGTGGAGGCGGTCGACCGGACCCTCCGGGACATTCGGGGGTGCGACCGGCCGTTTGGGGGGCTGCTCACGCTCTTTGCCGGTGACTGGCACCAGATTTTGCCGGTGGTGCGCGGCGCTGCCCGCCACCAGGTAGTGGCCGCCTCTCTGAAGGCGTCGCCCCTCTGGCGAGAGGTGGTGTGTGTGGAGCTGCACACCAACATGCGGGTGCAGCTCCAGGGCGACGCGGGGGCGGGCCAGTACGCCCAGTTCCTGGCCGAGCTTGGCTCGGGTCGGCTCCCTCTGTGTCCAGGCACACCCGACACTGTACAGCTCCCGCCAGCCGTCCTGAGTCCGGCTCGGACTCTGGACGAGCTGATAGACCGGATATACCCCGATCTGGCCCAAAATTTGCCCAACTTGGGCTGGCTCGAAGAGCGCGCCATTTTGACCGTCCTAAATTCCGACGCAAAGAAGGTCAACGACCTGGTCATCGCGCGTATGCCTGGACCAGAGATGGAGTACACAAGCGTGGACTCCATGGCCGACCCTGACGCGGTGCCGCTGGCAACCGAGGTGCTAAACAACATCGAACTTTCTGGAATGCCGGCCCACAAAATTCGTCTGAAGACCGGCGCTCCGGTCATTTTGATCAGGAATTTGGATGCACCTCGGGCTGTCAACGGCACCCTCTGTGTCGTAAAGACGCTGATGCACAACGTGTTGGAGCTGACGGTGCTCACCGGACCGGACCGCGGCAACAGTATTTTTGTTCCGCGACTCCCACTCGAGTCTTCGGCTGACTCTGGCTTGGGATTTTCATTCCGGAGGCTACAGTTCCCCGTGAGCGTGGCCTTCGGGATGACGATCAACCGTAGCCAGGGCCAGACGAAGAAGCGTGTGGGAGTCTGCCTAAAGAACCCCGTGTTCTCTCACGGACAGCTCTATGTCGCAATGTCCCGAGTGGGTAGCATTGGCGGCATAGAGCTGTTCGGCGGGCCAACGACCCGCAACGTAGTCTACCCCGAGGTCCTACGTTAGAGGGGCACTGCCCGCCAGAGTCTGCCGCCGGTGAGCACCGTCTGCTCGACCTTTTTATATCTTCTTTATTGGATGTTTCTTATATTTGTATGATAAGTGATGTTTTATAGCTTTGATATTCACATTTGTTGTAAAAGTACAGAAAATTGTCGGTATTTATTCATCTGTCCTCCAAAGGTGTGTGTCATAGCCGCCAATGGTGTATGTACGCTGAGCTATAACATTTGCATGCACGTATTGCTATGAAATGCACGTGTATCTTAGCCGTACTTAGACAGGCTGCACAGCTGCATGTAAATAGTGTGGAAGGTGAGTGCATAAACATAATGCCGAAGTGGACACGCACATATATGGAGTTTCACGTTATCTACATCTCTTTATTCTGGAGGTTTGCGGTTTGACGATGGGCGTGAGGGAACAGGAACAGCAAATTCTGGAACTCGACAGGTGAGGAAATGAACGCGATCCACGACACATAGGATCTATGAGGACAAACAAAAGGGGCCCATCATGGAAAATTTCACATCGGAACACGGAAATAGACATAGCGAAATGTACAGCGAAAAAGGGGGGCTGAGAAAAACGTAAAATACGAGATGATGGTTGAGGGGGAAACCGCCTATTAATAAATACTGAGCCAGGAACATCTGATACATGGACAATTGTGAATGACATGACAATAGGTCCTTGGTCATAGATTAATCTTGATATGTCTGTGAGTCTTAACATCGGCATAATGCTACATCAGCGCCTGAACCCAATTTTTGCCAGAGACGTGGTTTGGGGAGAGCGTAACAATAACCATCCATTGAAAATCGTATAAGACTTGACATCGATAACAAACTGAGAGCAAGTTCCACCGTAATGGTATTGTGAGTAATTACGGTG
Organism: Amphibalanus amphitrite; assembly: GCF_019059575.1. NCBI lineage: Eukaryota > Metazoa > Arthropoda > Thecostraca > Balanomorpha > Balanidae > Amphibalanus > Amphibalanus amphitrite. Next base: position 51,310 of record NW_024882359.1, on the reverse strand, counting down.
GCGGTACACACTCAGGTCACTATGTATCCGATGTGTACGGTGTGGGCCGTGATAAATGGTACCACTACGACGCCCAGCTGCGTCGAAGAGACAGACGTTCTTGGTGAAGAGCGCCAGCGTAATGGCTACCTATATTTCTTTTATCTTCACGAGAGCATATGCAGAAAGATTATCCGAGTATAGCGTTCTGGTGGGTCTCTGTAGCCGCCAAGGGAGCATGCTGCGTCACCGCTGCGGTGATCGGCGGCTGAACGCTTGAATGTCCTTGACCATGTCTGTGTCTATGCATGTATGTTTCTGTGTAAAACGGTCACGTCGGGAAATCGAAATAGAATTGGTAAAATGCAAAGAAAAGTATCAAAGCGTTCTTGCACCGCCCTTCTCTGTAAAGTTCTTCTTCAATGACATTTGCAATTATTCATTTGGGCCCCGCTTAAAACTTCTTAATTATCAAATAAATATAAGGCCTCGCCCAGTGAGGGACTGACCGGGCACAGGCAGAGGTAGACCCTGCGATCTGGCTTGACATAGTACATATAACACCTGTGACATGGCACGAACCGATGTGACGGTGGCCTGACCCCATATAACTCATTTGATATGACATGCTCCAGCGTGGCCAAAGGTAACCCCTGTGATTACCGACTTTCAGTGACCACTGTGAACTGGCACAACTCAGCGCGACCTGACATAATCCAACGGACCTAACTTGACCCATATACTGACCTTATGCCATATTAATAGCAAGTGGCCATAAATTCACATTTTCGAGTACATCTTTGCTTATAGATGTCACACTGACGTGAAACATCCACTACTCGAACTGGTCAATTATGCGCAAACCATATCCTCGCGACGCAAAGCAAGCGACAAAGTCGCTTGTCTAACTTACTATTCAAACAGAATCCGTCTGTCTGTGAGTCTGTGTGTCCGCACATCGTGTAGTGGGTTCAATTAACCTCACCTACACGGCAGATGGTACGGCGTAGGGGGTTGAAATTTGCACACCTTCTAGGTGACGTCACGGGTCAGCGCCTTTTCTAGGTTTCGACTCGCTGGGGTGCACGGTTGGCACGTGGCGGGCGCCGGAAGAACGCCAATGAAATTTTGATCGGTTCGTAGATCTTCATTGAGAGCCGGGGTCGACAAACTTTGTGGACTAAATGCATGCCGATCGGTGGCGGGTGCCTCGCATTGGCAGATGGGCAGGTTATTAATTTGAATGAAAAGTGGCGAGAGAATGTGGTGATTTTCATTCAATGGGAACAGTTGATGATACAAGTATAAAAATGCACCCCGTTTGCCGCAAGGCGTCACATTGGTCACAGGGCGTCATTTTTGCCCCGAATCGCACAGTTTTGTCAAATATGGTCCGATGTGGGTGCAATTTGGTGCAAAGATGCATGCTCATCCACCGGGTAAAAACGCGCCGCGTTTGCCGCAATGCGCCACTTTTGTCACAAGGCGCCATTTCCGACAAACTCGACTAAGGCTAATGGAATGGCACGAGTAGGAGCAGGGCTAGAAGCACTTTTAAAGTCTGATTTTAAAAAAAAGTTAAATGGATCCAATTATTATGTGAGCTGACATGACCCAGTGGTAGGTAGTGGTAGTGGTAGGGGTAGGGGTAGTGGTAGGGGTAGGGGTAGTAGTAGTAGTAGTAGTAGTAGTAGGGGTAGGGGTAGGGTAGTGGTAGTGGTAGGAGTAGTGGTAGGAGTAGTGGTAGGGGTAGGTGTAGTGGTAGGGGTAGTAGTAGGGGTAGGGGTAGTGGTAGGGGTAGTAGTAGGGATAGTGGTAGGGGTAGTAGTAGGGGTAGTGGTAGAGGTAGGAGTATGGGTAGTAGTAGTGGTAGGGGTAGTGGTAGTGGTAGATGTAGTGTTAGGGGTAGGGGTAGGGTTAGGGGTAGTGGTAGGGGTAGTGGTAGGGGTAGTGGTAGGGGTAAGGGTAGGGGTAGTGGTAGGGGTAGTGGTAGGGGTAGTGGTGGAGGCAAAAGTTAAACAGTGGCCCGGGCTGATCCCATCGGACGAGAGGTGACCTAGGTGACCTGGCCTAACCCAAAGTGACCGGGGCTGACCCCTTTGACCCGTCTTGACCCCGTATCACCCCACTTTCATCCAACGAAGCCCTCAGAACAGTTTTTTTTTATTCTCTTCACATTTCCGTCCATATCTATGCTTCTAGACGACACATCGATTTGAATCGAACACCATTCGAAAGCAAATTGGCCGGTGCCGCAATTTTTTTCCTACCACGCAGCAAAGCAAGTGGCGCAGCCGCTTGTCTAACTTACTATTCTAACAGAATCCGTCTGTGAGTTTGTGTGTCCGCACATCGTGTAGTGGGTTCAATTGACCTCGCCTACAGCGCAGACGGTACGACGTAGGTGGTTGAAATTTGCACACCTTCTAGATGACAGAGCGGGTCAACGCCTTTTCTAGGTTTCCACTCGCTGGGGTGCACGGTTCGCGCGTGGGGCGCGCTGGAAGAACGCCAATGAAATTTTGATCGGTTCGTAGATCTTCATTGAGAGCCGGGGTCGACAACCTTTGTGAACTAAATGCATGCCGATCGGTGGCGGGTGCCTCGCATTGGCGGATGGGCAAGTTATTTATTTGAATAAAAAGTGGCGAGAGAATGTGTAGATTTTTCGTTCAACAGGAACAGTTTGCGATACAAGTATAAAAATGCACCGCGTTTGCCGCAATGCGCCACAATTATCTCAGGGCGTCATTTTTGCCGCAAATCGCACAGTTTTCTCAAATTTGGTCCGATGTGGGTGCAATTTGGTGCAAGGATGCATGCTCAAACAACAGGTACAGATGCGCCACATTTGTGACAATGCGCCTCAATCGCCTGCTGAAAATACGCCGCGTTTGCTGCAACGAGCCACATTTGTCACAATGCGCCATTTCCGACAAATACGATTGAGCGTAATGGAATGGCATGAATAGGTGCTATTCCATTCCAAATATGATGCGATAAGGGTATAATTTTTTCCCAACATGACAGCAGTTTTTGGAAAGCATTCCAGAGCCTCGGCCTGCCACGCGTCTGACCACCGGCCGAGTGGTGAGCCCGCGGCTGCTCGAGGCCACCATCGCGTGCGGAAAGCACGCTGTTACGGCCTTGGCTGTACTGTACCATCAATAAGGCCCAGGGTCAGACGGGCCAGACCTTCGGCAGGGTAGCTGTGTTCCTCGAGGAGCGCACCTTCAGCCACGGCCAGCTATACGTGGCGGCCTCGCGCGTCGGCCGGCCAGATGACCTGCGTTTCGCCCTCCCCGCCTGCAGCCACGGCGTGACCCGTGACAAGGTTTACACTGAAGTTTCGACCGCGAGCCGTGCCCACGGCGGCGACGACGACGACGGCAACGAAAACGACACGCTTAGGGTTCTTTACCCGCAGGCATCGGTGAGCTTTGCAACCACCTGTCGGAGTTTCTTCTGTAAACAAAGAAATGTAGTCCGATGTGGCAGCCTACACGCGGTGGATTCATGGGCGCTGGAGCATCACGAAAAGTGTGTATGTGTGTGGAGGGGGAGGGGGCAGCGAAACTTCCATGTCACAATGTGGGAGCCCCAATACCCATATGAAGAAATAGGCAGTTAATGCTAATAGCCACACAAACCCAACGGTGAGTTAATATTAAAACATGATGAATTCGTTGAACAAAATCGTTTTAAGGGCAGAATGGTATGATTTTTCATTGAACATATTTTCAATGATCCAAATTTAAGCCTGATACTATTAAACGTGGTTAATAATCTTAATAGCCGTTTTCACGACGGCCATCTGGTACACATTTGGTGCACATCTGGTACAGATTAAGTGCAGATCTGGTCAAATCAGGTTCAGTGTGTCTCTTAGCAGCTATCAGCTAGGGTTGCACTAATTGCTTATATGCCTGCTTTGTCATATTATCAGAGAGAATCATCGATTAAAACACTGAAATAAACTCATAAAATGAAGATATTTGCTGTAAAAGAAATTAGGTGCAGATTTGGTCAAATCAGGCGCAATCGCCGGATAGCCCGTCGTGAAAACGGCTAATATGTGCATATTCGCTAGAGACAGTATTGCGATACAGTACTAATGCATTCAGGTGGTAACATGCGGCGCACGCGACATTGCGGTACAGCGTGCATTCAGGCGCTTGACACTTCCGCCATCTAGCGAGAGAGAATGAATGTTTTGGCTGCTATGCCAGGCGCATTCATCGCAGTTTCGGCCTTGGCGTGCCAAAAGGCCCTAGCTTGCCACAAGCCGTCGGTCAACAACCTTCGAAAACAGAATGTTCATGCTTTCTCTTTCCCAGGCCTTTGAATTTCTTTAAATGTAGGCGCCCATTTTCTTTCGGTACCAAAATTTGGTGACGGAAGTTTTCGTGAAAATTTATCACATTTGCGTCACGTGCTATAACAATACCGTTTCATTTTTATTACTTACATCAGCGAACTGACTGATTGTGTCGTATCGATCTGGAAATGTGTTGTTTGCATATATTTAAGTAAAACAATCGTTACTATTAATTGACTTACTTTATGCCGACCAAAGAAAGGACAAAACGTAAACAGCGGCAAGAAAAGTACCGACAAAGTCTTCTCCGGCAGCAACAGGTTAGCAGTGGCTTTTTCTGAATAAAAATGGCCTAATGCATGCCAATAATATGCCAATAGTTTCTTAAATCGGTGCTAGGTAGTTCAATTACCTCGATGCCAATAAATCATAAAATAAATCCATTTGCGTATATACTCTTGGAATCTAGGAGCCAGTCAGTTTTTGTTTTACAATGCGCTGGCTGTCAGATTCTTATACAGACCAGCTGACCGCATTACGGCAAAATTTAGCATTTGACTGTGGAATACTTAAGCTAACATTTTCATTCAATATTCATTCAATGTCGGTGCATTAGAATTTAGATTGCTGATAATAGGTACACTCCTTTTAATTAGGCTGACTATGTTGACTATGTTTTTGACTATGTTTGACTATGTTTTTCTGTATGTTGCTGTACATTTTTGGGAGAAGTACATCATTAATGACATTCGTTGGTTTATTTTCCAGGGTCCCGGCACCTCTGCCGATGCGGGGGTCTCGGTCGCCGCCACCGTCGACCCCGGCGAGGGCAGTAGTGGGCCGCCGGCGATCTTGAGGAGGGCTGACCCGTCATCGGTGAGTATACAGGGAAAGGAGAATATTGAAACGACGTGTGATGGAAACAACTCCATTTAAATAACATTAAATTTAATACGCGGCACCACAATATATATTGCTGATAATAGACTCCATTTAACTAGACTGACTATCCTTAATTGTGTTTTGCTGTATGTTGCTGTATATTTTTGGGAGTAGTATGTCATTAATGACATCCGTTGGTTTATTTTCCAGGGTTCCGGCAACTCTGCCGATGCGGGGGTCTCGGTCGCCGCAACCGTCGACCCCAGCGAGGGCAGTAGTGGGCCGCCGGCGATCTTGAGGAGGGCTGACCCGTCATCGGTGAGTATACAGGGAAAGGAGAATATTGAAACGACGTGTGATGGAAACAACTCCATTTAAATAACATTAAATTTAATACGCGGCACTACAATATATATTGCTGATAATAGACTCCATTTAACTAGACTGACTATCCTTAATTGTGTTTTGCTGTATGTTGTTGTATATTTTTGAGAGTAGTACATCATTAATGACATTCGTTGGTTTATTTTCCAGGGTCCCGGCAACTCTGCCGATGCGGGGGTCTCGGTCGCCGCCACCGTCGACCCCGGCGAGGGCAGTAGTGGGCCGCCAGCGATCTTGAGGAGGGCTGACCCGTCATCGGTGAGTATACAGGGAAAGGAGAATATTGAAACGACGTGTGATGGAAACAACTCCATTTAAATAACATTAAATTTAATACGTGGCACCACAATATATATTGCTGATAATAGACTCCATTTAACTAGACTGACTATCCTTAATTGTGTTTTTCTGTATGTTGCTGTATATTTTTGGGAGAAGTACATCATTAATGACATTCGTTGGTTTATTTTCCAGGGTCCCGGCACCTCTGCCGATGCGGGGGTCTCGGTCGCCGCCACCGTCGACCCCGGCGAGGGCAGTAGTGGGCCGCCGGCGATCTTGAGAAGGGCTGACCCGTCATCGGTGAGTATACAGGGAAACGAGAATATTGAAACGACGTGTGATGGAAACAACTCCATTTAAATAACATTAAATTTAATACGCGGCACCACAATATATATTGCTGATAATAGACTCCATTTAACTAGACTGACTATCCTTAATTGTGCTTTGCTGTATGTTGCTGTATATTTTTGGGAGTAGTATGTCATTAACCCGCGCCCTGGTGGGGGGGGGGGGGCTATTTTTTGCCCCCCCCTCCAGACTTTTCGATATATCTCCAGAACCGCTGCGCCGATCGCCACCAAACTTTCAGTACCCTCTCGGACATCAATTTTACACATCTTGACCAAAAATTTTTCCAAAGGCTATGATAGGTTGGCTGGAAATGACGTCAGAGTGACGTCATGTTCTGCCGTTTTCGACCAAAAAAAGGGTTTCGCGGGAAGAGCTGTCAGGCCTATAGCTTTGCAAATACAGAAAAACGATAAAGACATAAAAGATGTAAAATGGACAGGGCTACAAAACTGCTATCTCGGATTTTTGAAATTTTTGGATTTTGACCCCCAAAAATCAAAAAAATAGATTTTTTGAATATAATAACCGAAAAATCCAAAAAGTTTTTGGAGTTTCGCAAAAACCGGAATATATATATGATAGTCCTTACCGCCTTCTATCCACATACCAAATTTGAGATTGATACCTCATTTTTTGGCGAAGTTATAGCGAAAAAACTGTTCAAAATTGATGACGTCAAATTTTCAAACTCAATTTTTAGCAATTCTAGACCCCGTAGCGCAAAACAAAGACCACCATTAGACTCCCCGTGACGAGCTGCATCGAATCAATACCCATTTTATGCAAAACTATCAACTTTAAAATTTGACCTTTCTTGACCTGACCTTGACCTGACCTTCACCAGAAAGTGACCTAAGCCGTACCTGATAGTCTTATAACCAACACCATTGAGTTGGAAATGAAAAATTGGCCATAAAACATGCATCACACAACCTAAGTACCTAATGTTAGGTTCATGTGACCTGACCTCTGGACTCTGACCCTTGGTGACCTGACCTGTGACCTGACCTGGTATTGTCAGTGACCTCTTATAGCAACATATGTACTAGGCAACTGACGCCCTATCGCTGATTCTCGACAAAATGCGTTTTCTTCGGTGTTATAGCGCATTCCCTAGATGACCCGTGAACGGTGAAACATGTCATCTTTGACCTGACCTGTGACGTCATCGGTGACCCCGAGGTCAATGAAATTTGGTTTCCCTCGACAAATTTGACAGGCCTTTCGAACGCCGTTTGAATTTTGAGGATCCGTCAAGTAGTTTCGGAGATACGAGGGGGGGCAAAAAATAGCCCCCCCCCCCCACCAGCTCGCGTTATAAACAGACCCCACCAGGGCGCGGGTTAATGACATCCGTTGGTTTATTTTCCAGGGTTCCGGCAACTCTGCCGATGCGGGGGTCTCGGTCGCCGCAACCGTCGACCCCGGCGAGGGCAGTAGTGGGCCGCCGGCGATCTTGAGGAGGGCTGACCCGTCATCGGTGAGTATACAGGGAAAGGAGAATATTGAAACGACGTGTGATGGAAACAACTCCATTTAAATAATATTAAATTTAATACGCGGCACCACAATATATATTGCTGATAATAGACTCCATTTAACTAGACTGACTATCCTTAATTGTGTTTTGCTGTATGTTGCTGTATATTTTTGAGAGTAGTACATCATTAATGACATTCGTTGGTTTATTTTCCAGGGTCCCGGCAACTCTGCCGATGCGGGGGTCTCGGTCGCCGCCACCGTCGACCCCGGCGAGGGCAGTAGTGGGCCGCCGGCGATCTTGAGGAGGGCTGACCCGTCATCGGTGAGTATACAGGGAAAGGAGAATATTGAAACGACGTGTGATGGAAACAACTCCATTTAAATAACATTAAATTTAATACGTGGCACCACAAAATATATTGCTGATAATAGACTCCATTTAACTAGACTGACTATCCTTAATTGTGTTTTTCTGTATGTTGCTGTATATTTTTGGGAGAAGTACATCATTAATGACATTCGTTGGTTTATTTTCCAGGGTCCCGGCACCTCTGCCGATGCGGGGGTCTCGGTCGCCGCCACCGTCGACCCCGGCGAGGGCAGTAGTGGGCCGCCGGCGATCTTGAGGAGGGCTGACCCGTCATCGGTGAGTATACAGGGAAAGGAGAATATTGAAACGACGTGTGATGGAAACAACTCCATTTAAATAACATTAAATTTAATACGCGGCACCACAATATATATTGCTGATAATAGACTCCATTTAACTAGACTGACTATCCTTAATTGTGTTTTTCTGTATGTTGCTGTATATTTTTGGGAGTAGTATGTCATTAATGACATTCGTTGGTTTATTTTCCAGGGTTCCGGCAACTCTGCCGATGCGGGGGTCTCGGTCGCCGCCACCGTCGACCCCGGCGAGGGCAGCAGTGGGCCGCCGGCGATCTTGAGGAGGGCTGACCCGTCATCGGTGAGTATACAGGGAAAGGAGAATATTGAAACGACGTGTGATGGAAACAACTCCATTTAAATAACATTAAATTTAATACGTGGCACCACAATATATATTGCTGATAATAGACTCCATTTAACTAGACTGACTATCCTTAATTGTGTTTTTCTGTATGTTGCTGTATATTTTTGGGAGAAGTACATCATTAATGACATTCGTTGGTTTATTTTGCAGGGTCCCGGCACCTCTGCCGATGCGGGGGTCTCGGTCGCCGCCACCGTCGACCCCGGCGAGGGCAGCAGTGGGCCGCCGGCGATCTTGAGGAGGGCTGACCCGTCATCGGTGAGTATACAGGGAAAGGAGAATATTGAAACGACGTGTGATGGAAACAACTCCATTTAAATAACATTAAATTTAATACGCGGCACCACAATATATATTGCTGATAATAGACTCCATTTAACTAGACTGGCTATCCTTAATTGTGTTTTTCTGTATGTTGCTGTATATTTTTGAGAGTAGTACATCATTAATGACATTCGTTGGTTTATTTTGCAGGGTTCCGGCACCTCTGCCGATGCGGGGGTCTCGGTCGCCGCCACCGTCGACCCCGGCGAGGGCAGCAGTGGGCCGCCGGCGATCTTGAGGAGGGCTGACCCGTCATCGGTGAGTATACAGGGAAAGGAAAATATTAAAACGACGTGTGATGGAAACAACTCCATTTAAATAACATTAAATTTAATACGTGGCACCACAATATATATTGCTGATAATAGACTCCATTTAACTAGACTGACTATCCTTAATTGTGTTTTTCTGTATGTTGCTGTATGTTTTTGGGAGTAGTATATCATTAATGACATTCGTTGGTTTATTTTCCAGGGTCCCGGCACCTCTGCCGATGCGGGGGTCTCGGTCGCCGCCACCGTCGACCCCGGCGAGGGCAGCAGTGGGCCGCCGGCGATCTTGAGGAGGGCTGACCCGTCATCGGTGAGCATAAAGGGAAAGGAGAATATTAAAACGACGTGTGATGGAAACAACTCCATTTAAATAACATTAAATTTAATACGTGGCACCACAATATATATTGCTGATAAGACTCCATTTAACTAGACTGACTATCCTTAATTGTGTTTTGCTGAATGTTGCTGTATATTTTTGAGAGCAGTACATCATTAATGACATTCGTTGGTTTATTTTCCAGGGTTCCGGCAACTCTGCCGATGCGGGGGTCTCGGTCGCCGCCACCGTCGACCCCGGCGAGGGCAGCAGTGGGCCGCCGGCGATCTTGAGGAGGGCAGACCCGTCATCGGTGAGTATACAGGGAAAGAAGAATATTATTAACGATGTGTGATGGAAACAGCTCCATTTAAATAACATCAAATTTAATACGTGGCACCACAATATATGTTGCTGATAATAGACTCCATTTAACTAGACTGACTATCCTTAATTGTGTTTTGCTGTATATTGCTGTATATTTTTGGGAGTAGTACATCATTAATGACATCCGATGGTTTATTTTCCAGGGTCCCGGCACCTCTGCCGATGCGGGGGTCTCGGTCGCCGCCACCGTCGACCCCGGCGAGGGCAGCAGTGGGCCGCCGGCGATCTTGAGGAGGGCTGACCCGTCATCGGTGAGTATACAGGGAAAGGAGAATATTGAAACGACGTGTGATGGAAACAACTCCATTTAAATAACATTAAATTTAATACGTGGCACCACAAAATACATTGCTGATAATAGACTCCATTTAACTAGACTGACTATATCCTGAATTGTGTTTTGCTGTATGTTGCTGTATATTTTTGAGAGTAGTACATCATTAATGACATCCGATGGTTTATTTTGCAGGGTTCCGGCACCTCTGCCGATGCGGGGGTCTCGGTCGCCGCCACCGTCGACCCCGGCGAGGGCAGCAGTGGGCCGCCGGCGATCTTGAGGAGGGCTGACCCGTCATCGGTGAGTACACAGGGAAAGGAGAATATTATAACCATGTGTGATGGAAACCGATCCATTTAAATAATATCAAATTCAATATGTAACACCAAAAGGTAGACGTTTTGCAATGCATTTGCAATGCCAGCTTCCCACACAACAAGCCGAACGTATTATGGCGAATTTTCACATTAAACTCTTCAACACATGTACCACTGTGTATTGCTGTACACTGTGTAGTAGCCGTTTTCACGACGGGCTATACGGCGAGTGCAACTAATTTGACCAAATCTGCACCTTATCTCTTTTACAGCAAATATCTTTATTTTATGAATTTATTTCAGTGTTTTAATCGATGATGCTCTCTCATAATATGGCAAAGCAGGCATATAAGCAATTAGTGCAACCCTAGCTGATAGCTACTAAGAGACACACTAATCCTTAATTGACCAAATCTGCACCTAATCTGCACCAAATGTGCACCAAATGTGTACCAGATGGCCGTCGTAAAAAGACTATTAATGGGTGTAGTAGATTCATGACATCCATTTGTTTATTGTCCAGGGTCCTGGCACCTCTGCCGATGCGGGGGTCTCGGCCGCCAACATCGTTGACCCCGCCGTCGACCCCGGCGAGGGCACCAGTGGGCCGCCTGTGATTGCCGCATTAAGGACGAGGGCTGACCCCTCATCGGTGAGTACACAGGGAAAGGAGAATATTACAATGATGTTTGATGGAAACAGCAGTCCAGTTAAATAACATTACAATTTAATCAGTGACACCAAAAGATATGTTTTACCATACGTATGCTGTCAGATTCTTATTCAGACGAGTAGAACGTATTACGGCATAATTTACATTTGACTGCAATAAATCTGTTAACATGTTCATTCAATATTTATTCAATGCCGGTGCATTAGAATTTAGATTGCTGCTGGTAGGCTCCTTTTAAATAGACTGGCTATCCTTAATTGTGTTTTACTGTATATTTTTGGGAGTAGTACATCATTAATGACATCTGTTGCTGTATTTTCCAGGGTCCCGGCACCTCTGCCGCTGCGGGGGTGTCGGCCGCCGCCGCCGTCGACCCCGGCGAGGGCAGCAGTGGGCCGCCGGCGATCTTGAGGAGGGCTGACCCGTCATCGGTGAGTATACAGGGAAAGAAGAATATTATTAACGATGTGTGATGGAAACAGCTCCAGTTAACTAGCATTACAAATTTAATTCGTGTCACTAAATGCGGTACAGTTTGCATTCAGGAAGTAACATGCGGCGGACACGGCATTGCGGTACAGCTCGGGCATTTTACGGAAAAATCAAACCTTAAGTTCTGGACACATTGGCTAGCATTTTCATTTGATACCGATTACCGGTACATTAGAAGCGCAGCATTGAATACCTTCGAATAAAATCATGTTGTTAAGGCAAATCTTAACCCTCGCCGGCACAGGCCATTTTGAGCCCTTTGACGGCACAAGGGTACGACCCCCCTTGCGTTTGGCCCCTGATTGAGCTAGAGCTTCGCGGAAAAAACGAGCGTGTTGCCCGTCACGAGAGGAAGCCAATGAAACCCAATTTTAATGTCCTAGGTCATCGGTTGATCTTCCAGGCCAGGTCAATGACCCAAAAATCGGGAATATCGGGACCTGTTAGAAAGTCGTAAAGTGTGGCTGCTAAGAGGTTTTCCGGGGTGCTGATCACGAATATCGTGTTAGTTTTGATCACAGATGATGTCGTTAAGCGTTTAGGCCAGGTCGGGTCAGGTCAGGTCGGGTCAACCGGTAGGGGTCGTGACGGGTATTCGTAGTACCTGTCATCCGCCTCTGACAGCTTCGTAACATGTTGAGAAGGCACCAAAATTACTTCTTAAATGTTCAAATGGTTGCTAAATTCTAATTCAGCTCCACAAACTAGCCTAGAAACATGTAAAACTCGAAAAAGTGAACCGAGGTCAACAAAGGTCAATGACCTGACCTGACCTTCAGGTGACCTTGACACCCACCCTTATGCATGGGAGCAACATCAAATCACATGTTTGAACGTTTGAAACCACGAAAAGCTTGCAAACGCGCGGCTAATGCCAGCCGACATACGCCGAATCGCGATTCCGGCCAAACATGGTTTCGGAATAGTGGTCACAGGTCAAAGTTCATTTGGGACAGGGTCATGAAATTTTCAGGGTAGGTGTAAAATTGATCAATGCGAGGGTACTGAAAGTTTTGTCGCGATCGACCGCTTTTTACACGAGTTATTCGCGAACAACCTTAGGGGGGGGGGGGGTTGCATCAACTCCCTTGCATCAACCCCCCCCCCGCCCTGTGCCGGCGAGGGTTAATTAACGTGTAGGGGAGAGAGGTCATATTGCGCCACCTTAAGGATATCGGCCTATTGCGGCTAAAGTTGACCAGCTGTCATGCTTGATGATATCTCAAATTGTACCTCAGTTATTTTGGCATCAAATTACAACTCCTAATTTGTATCACACCCATAAAAATTAACAAGAGAAAAGTTTTCCGACACACCTGCAAAGGGCGCATTTACGGACTCGGGACTACCCCATCAAAAAGCGCCCATGCCTCTCATGTAAAAGCGCCCTATTAAAAACAACGGTTTGCCACCTAACTAAGTAGCCTATTTGAACGTGTCAGCCTATTAACCATTTATGCTGTGATGGCTAAGGTAATGGTAAGGTGAGCGCTCTAATAATCAAAGTGTTCAATGAAATGTGTCCCAACCACCATGGATGCTGTTTCTCTGGGTTGAAGAATAGGGCGCAAATAGGGTGGGCGCCATTACGAATGGAACACATTTTCATGAGCTTCAAATATGGCGAGGACAGCGAAGCCACGGTGGTGATAAACTTTCAAAACTACCATTAAACGAGCAATTAACAATGATTATTAGTTGAATCACTATTAAGATAAACCATGACACTAGCAAAGGTCGAAATAGGCTGTTTCGCGTAAGAAAATAGAGGAAATCACAAAAAATGGTCTGCGAGAAAGCTGAGACACCTCACCTGCCCCCGTGGACCGGAATAAGAGCGAGTTATTGGTGGTGAAGTAAATGCACACATTCGAGCATTCATTCGAATCGATTTTTGGACAGGAGGAAGGTGTGGCGCATTTAAGAACATGGCGCAATATGACCTCTCTCCCCTAAGTAAAAGTACGAAATGTTTGTTAGGTTTGTGTACAATTGCAATGCTCGAACTTTTCATACAAAAAGCAACGGCGTTGATTAATATTTGTCAAAGTTGGTTAGCAACATATGAAAAGAGCAATATCAGGTACCCTCTGCACCCATTTTTTTTTTCTTTAATAATCGAAAAAGGCGACAACCTTCTCCCCAACCCTTATCCAGTAATTAACATCACGCAGCCAAAGACGGATTTGGAATTTTGATTTTTACTTCATTGGTTCAGGGGGCGATGCTCCCAGTTTCAACCAAACAACAAAGTAACCCAGTGTATATATGTGATGACTTTAATTGCCGATTCTGTTCACATGAACAACCTTTTCGTTTTTCCTCTTTTCAGGACGGCACTCCATCCAGGAAGCGCCCCCGTGATTATTCTGGAGACGCTGCGAGGAAACGAGCTGCCCGAGCTTTGGAGACCGAGGGAGAGCGTCAGGAGCGCCTCCAAGAAAATGCTGCTCGCCAAGCTGCCGCCCGAGCTCGAGAGACTACTCCTGACCGCCAGCAACGGCTTGAGCAGCAGGCCGCCCGTCAAGCCTCCGCTCGGGACCGGGAGCCGACTCCGGAACGACAGCAACGGCTTGAGCAACATGCCGCCCATCAAGCCGCCGCTCGGGACCGGGAGCCGACTCCGGAACGCCAGCAGCGCCTGGCTGAAGACGCCGCCCGCCACGCTGCCGCCAGACAGCGGGAGGACCGCGCCGCGCTGCTGGCAGCGGACGCCGAGCGGCAGCGTCTTCAACGAGAAGAGCTGCGCCGACGCGCGCCGCACAAGCTGGCTCTGCACTACAGCCGCGAGGTCTACGTGGCACCACCTCGGCTGCAGCTGGGCCAGATGGACGTCATCTGTGCCCACTGCGGTGCGCTCCGCTGGCGGCAGGAGTCGCCCGGCGCCTGCTGCCACGCCGGCAAGGTGGCTCTGCCATTTCATCCGCCGCCTCCGCCAGCTCTGTGCCAGCTCCTGTCTCCCGACTCGCCATACCATCGGCACTTCACCCACAACATCAGGGCCTACAACCGCGCCTTCCAGCTGGCCAGCATGGGCTGCGAGCAGGTCCGTCAGCCGGGATGGAACCCGACCTTCACGGTCCACGGCAACGTCTGCCACCGGATCGGTAGCCTGCTCCCGGCTGAGGGCGACCAGCCTCAGTACATGCAGGTGTACTTTTACGACCAGGCGTTGGAGGCGCGGCGGAACGTCTTTGTCGACCTGGAGCCGGCCGTGCTGCAGCAGCTCCAGGAGATGTTACACGCCACCAACGTGTACGTCCTCGGCCTGCGCTCGGCGATGGAGCTGCTGCCGCCCGAGCAGAACGACATCAAGATCGTGTTTAGCGCTAGGCGGCGGCCGGCCAACGAACACGAGCGGCGCTTCAATCTGCCCGAGACCGGCGAGGTCGCGCTCTTGCTGCCCGAGGAACCGCACGGGCAGCGGGATATCGTCCTGCACCGTCGCGACGGCCACCTGGAGCGGATCAGCGAAAACCACCGCAGCTACGATCCGCTCCACTACGTGCTGCTCCATCCGCACGGCACCGACGGCTGGTCCCTGGAGATGAAGCGCCAGCTCGGCGTCACGGCCGGGCAGTACTACGCCTTCCACCTGCGGTACCGGCCCGGCCACTTCAACCTCATCTCCAGGGGCTACATGCTCTTCCAGCAGCTGTTGGTCGACGCCTTCGCCAAGGTGGAGTCGGACCGGCTCTGCTATCTGCGCCACAACCAGGACGCTCTCCGGGCCGACACAGTGCGCGGCCTGACGGACGCCATCCACGCCGGCGACGTCCAGGGAGCCGCCGTCGGACGTATCGTGCTGCCGGCGTCGTTCACCGGCGGCAAACGCTACATGGTGGAAAAGTTGAACGACGCGCTGGCGTACGTGCGCGAGTTCGGCGGCGGCGACCTGTTCATCACCGCCACCTGCAACCCGCTCTGGCCGGAAATAACAGAGACCCTCCACCGTCTCTACCCTGGGCAGCGGTCTCCAGACCACCCGGAGATCGTCTCCCAGGTGTTCCGCCAGAAGATCCGCGGCCTCATCCATCTGCTGCAGCAGGGGGCAGTGTTTGGACACGTCCGAGCCTACGTGTGCGCCATCGAGTGGCAGAAGCGCGGCCTGCCACACGCGCACATTATTCTCTGGCTCGACCCCGAAGATAAGCCGCGGCCGGACACAATCGACCAGTTCGTGTCGGCCGAGATCCCCGACCCGGTGACGGAGCCAGAGCTGCACGCCACCGTGACCACCAAGATGGTGCACGGCCCGTGCGGCGCCCACCGGCCGGCAGCCTCCTGCATGACGGACGGCGTGTGCAGCAAACGGTACCCCAAGTCGTTCGCCGCTGTCACCGCGGTGACCGACAATGGGTACCCCCAGTACCGCCGCCGGAGCCCAGCGGACGGTGGACGCACCGTCGTGCTCGACAGGCAGGGCCGCCAGGTTGTCATTGACAACCGCTGGGTCGTCCCCTATAACCCCCTCCTCAGCCGCGCCCTGGACTGCCACGTGAATGCCGAAATAATAACTCACGCCTTCACGTGCATAAAATATGTGATCAAATATGTCACTAAGGGCGCCGATCAGGTGATGTTCAGGGTTGCGGATGGGGAGGAAGTGGTGGACGAGATCGCCACCTACCAGCAAAGTCGCTACCTCAGCGCCATGGAGGCGGCCTGGCGTCTGCTGGCCTACCCGGTCCACGACCACGCGCCGACGGTGGAGCAGCTGCCGGTGCATCTGGGCGGCGAGGACCAGCCGCTGCGCTTCGCCGCCGGCGACAGGCTGGACGAGGTGGTGCAGCGCGGGGCGGACACCAAGCTAACCAGCTTCTTCAAGCTCTGTGCTGAAGATGAGTTCGCGGCCACTCTGCTGTACCACCAGGTGCCGCGTTACTTCACCTGGCAGCAGCCGACGCGCAGCTGGCGGCGGCGGCGACGAGGTGCACCTCACCCAGAGGCAGCCGGCATCTTTGTCGCTCAGGCCATTGGTCGTGTGTTCAGCGTGAGCCCGCGCGCTGGAGAGGCCTTCTTCATGCGCGTGCTGCTTCACCAGGTGCCTGGGCCACGGTCCTACGCGGATCTACGGACAGTGGACGGCCGCCTTTGCGCCACCTTTCAGGAGGCCTGCTCGGCGCTGGGCCTGCTGGAAGACGGCCAGCACTGGCACCGGGCCATGGCGGAGGCGGCCGTCATCTGCTTCCCCCGGCAGCTGCGGCGCCTGTTCGCCCTCATCGCCATCGAGGGCCGCGCCACCTGCGACCTGCGGCTGCTGTGGCGCACCTACCGGGCGGCCATGTCTGAGGACGTGCGACGGCGGCTTCAGAGACATGGACGGCGGATGGACGGCGGCGGCGACGGCGGCGACGACGGTGAGGACGGCGACGACGGCGAGGACGGAGACGGCCTAAATGACCCCGTCTACACCGAAGCGCTCCGTCTGATCGGAGGACATGTCCTCCGCATCAGTGGCCACACGCTGGCGACCGTCGGCCTGCCGCAGCCACCGGAGGCACCGGCTGAGGAGCCGCCGGAGGACGAGGCCGCACCGGACCAGCCAGACCCGGCCGCACGGCACCGGGAGCTGGTGGCCGAGCACGTGCCGCTGCTGACCCCCGACCAGCGCGCCGTGTTCGAGGAGGTCGGCCGACGACTGGCCACCGGCGAGGGAGGACTCATGTTTCTCCAGGCGCCAGGAGGTAAGTTCCACAGGCCACAGCGGAAAGAAACTACCGCTTTCATTGGTGAAACAGTTAACTGCTGGACAACGTACTTACATTGAAACATTCACTTTAAGCCGTATGAATGAAATATGGTTTCACTTAAATCCCAGTCGCTGCATTTTGATCGTTAGTTACATTTTGCACCATTCAAAACACTACCCATGCAGATTAATTCATTGTTCCACCAGTGCCGAAAGCATATTGCCGCTTTACGTTTTCGCCGTGTTCCGCCATACACGTGTGCATTGCGGAAAAGTCTACCCACACATTTCATTCTTCAGACGTCAGCCGTCGGATACTCATTTGCAGCTAACAGCGTTTCCAAGGAGAACAATAAAATGTGAAGATAATTTTCATCCTGCAGTGTTTTATTTCAATGTCAAACAAACGTAATGCTTGGTGCTCACTGCAAAATTTAAGGTGGTAGTTGGTAGAAGTGCAGTCTAATGTGAACAGATTCATTAGTAAATCGTCCTGAGATTTATTTTTGGTGTGCCTCTTACCAAAAATAAATATCAGGACAGCTAATGTCATACAGTTCAAGTAGACAATCGAATTCAAAAGTAATTATACACACTGATATAAGG
Organism: Amphibalanus amphitrite; assembly: GCF_019059575.1. Taxonomy (NCBI): domain Eukaryota; kingdom Metazoa; phylum Arthropoda; class Thecostraca; order Balanomorpha; family Balanidae; genus Amphibalanus; species Amphibalanus amphitrite. The sequence goes on along the minus strand of NW_024882359.1, from coordinate 33,234 downwards.
CTACCCGAACGCCTTGATAGAACGCATGAATCTGCACCAACGTGACGGCCCGAAAACTGCGTACGTCCTGCTAATCAATGCTGGAAAATTTCATGGCGTTAATTTAGTGCTCTCCCCTTCCTCAAATAGCGTGTAGGAATGTCAACACCGATTTATTCATAAGCGTTTGATGTAAGAACGGGGATATAAAAATACAAAGAAAAACAAATGATGGTTCCGGTTCGTGGTGTGTCCTGTGCTGACTGTCGTCAAGCAAAAAGGTGGAGACCATTCTCTTACACTGCCCTATATCGCATTTTGATTTTCGTACACAACTTTGCAACTTCCTTTAAAGCATCGCTATCTGTCCTTTGCTGAAAGCACTATTCCACAGTATAGCCTTATTGCTTGATCCGCAGGGTGCGGGAAAACCTTCCTGGAGAACACCCTCCTGGCCACCGTCAGAGCCGAGGGTGGCGAGGCCATTGCCGTCGCTACCACAGGCATCGCCGCCAGCCTCCTGGACGGCGGCACCACCGCCCACTCCCGGTTCAAGATCCCCGTCTCACTGACTCCCACATCCACCTGCGACATCCGCAAGAGGACGGAGGCAGCCGACAGCATCCAGCGCTGCCGCCTCCTGGTGTGGGACGAGGCTGCCATGTCCCACCGCTGGGCAGTGGAGGCGGTCGACCGGACCCTCCGGGACATTCGGGGGTGCGACCGGCCGTTTGGGGGGCTGCTCACGCTCTTTGCCGGTGACTGGCACCAGATTTTGCCGGTGGTGCGCGGCGCTGCCCGCCACCAGGTAGTGGCCGCCTCTCTGAAGGCGTCGCCCCTCTGGCGAGAGGTGGTGTGTGTGGAGCTGCACACCAACATGCGGGTGCAGCTCCAGGGCGACGCGGGGGCGGGCCAGTACGCCCAGTTCCTGGCCGAGCTTGGCTCGGGTCGGCTCCCTCTGTGTCCAGGCACACCCGACACTGTACAGCTCCCGCCAGCCGTCCTGAGTCCGGCTCGGACTCTGGACGAGCTGATAGACCGGATATACCCCGATCTGGCCCAAAATTTGCCCAACTTGGGCTGGCTCGAAGAGCGCGCCATTTTGACCGTCCTAAATTCCGACGCAAAGAAGGTCAACGACCTGGTCATCGCGCGTATGCCTGGACCAGAGATGGAGTACACAAGCGTGGACTCCATGGCCGACCCTGACGCGGTGCCGCTGGCAACCGAGGTGCTAAACAACATCGAACTTTCTGGAATGCCGGCCCACAAAATTCGTCTGAAGACCGGCGCTCCGGTCATTTTGATCAGGAATTTGGATGCACCTCGGGCTGTCAACGGCACCCTCTGTGTCGTAAAGACGCTGATGCACAACGTGTTGGAGCTGACGGTGCTCACCGGACCGGACCGCGGCAACAGTATTTTTGTTCCGCGACTCCCACTCGAGTCTTCGGCTGACTCTGGCTTGGGATTTTCATTCCGGAGGCTACAGTTCCCCGTGAGCGTGGCCTTCGGGATGACGATCAACCGTAGCCAGGGCCAGACGAAGAAGCGTGTGGGAGTCTGCCTAAAGAACCCCGTGTTCTCTCACGGACAGCTCTATGTCGCAATGTCCCGAGTGGGTAGCATTGGCGGCATAGAGCTGTTCGGCGGGCCAACGACCCGCAACGTAGTCTACCCCGAGGTCCTACGTTAGAGGGGCACTGCCCGCCAGAGTCTGCCGCCGGTGAGCACCGTCTGCTCGACCTTTTTATATCTTCTTTATTGGATGTTTCTTATATTTGTATGATAAGTGATGTTTTATAGCTTTGATATTCACATTTGTTGTAAAAGTACAGAAAATTGTCGGTATTTATTCATCTGTCCTCCAAAGGTGTGTGTCATAGCCGCCAATGGTGTATGTACGCTGAGCTATAACATTTGCATGCACGTATTGCTATGAAATGCACGTGTATCTTAGCCGTACTTAGACAGGCTGCACAGCTGCATGTAAATAGTGTGGAAGGTGAGTGCATAAACATAATGCCGAAGTGGACACGCACATATATGGAGTTTCACGTTATCTACATCTCTTTATTCTGGAGGTTTGCGGTTTGACGATGGGCGTGAGGGAACAGGAACAGCAAATTCTGGAACTCGACAGGTGAGGAAATGAACGCGATCCACGACACATAGGATCTATGAGGACAAACAAAAGGGGCCCATCATGGAAAATTTCACATCGGAACACGGAAATAGACATAGCGAAATGTACAGCGAAAAAGGGGGGCTGAGAAAAACGTAAAATACGAGATGATGGTTGAGGGGGAAACCGCCTATTAATAAATACTGAGCCAGGAACATCTGATACATGGACAATTGTGAATGACATGACAATAGGTCCTTGGTCATAGATTAATCTTGATATGTCTGTGAGTCTTAACATCGGCATAATGCTACATCAGCGCCTGAACCCAATTTTTGCCAGAGACGTGGTTTGGGGAGAGCGTAACAATAACCATCCATTGAAAATCGTATAAGACTTGACATCGATAACAAACTGAGAGCAAGTTCCACCGTAATGGTATTGTGAGTAATTACGGTGGCGGTACACACTCAGGTCACTATGTATCCGATGTGTACGGTGTGGGCCGTGATAAATGGTACCACTACGACGCCCAGCTGCGTCGAAGAGACAGACGTTCTTGGTGAAGAGCGCCAGCGTAATGGCTACCTATATTTCTTTTATCTTCACGAGAGCATATGCAGAAAGATTATCCGAGTATAGCGTTCTGGTGGGTCTCTGTAGCCGCCAAGGGAGCATGCTGCGTCACCGCTGCGGTGATCGGCGGCTGAACGCTTGAATGTCCTTGACCATGTCTGTGTCTATGCATGTATGTTTCTGTGTAAAACGGTCACGTCGGGAAATCGAAATAGAATTGGTAAAATGCAAAGAAAAGTATCAAAGCGTTCTTGCACCGCCCTTCTCTGTAAAGTTCTTCTTCAATGACATTTGCAATTATTCATTTGGGCCCCGCTTAAAACTTCTTAATTATCAAATAAATATAAGGCCTCGCCCAGTGAGGGACTGACCGGGCACAGGCAGAGGTAGACCCTGCGATCTGGCTTGACATAGTACATATAACACCTGTGACATGGCACGAACCGATGTGACGGTGGCCTGACCCCATATAACTCATTTGATATGACATGCTCCAGCGTGGCCAAAGGTAACCCCTGTGATTACCGACTTTCAGTGACCACTGTGAACTGGCACAACTCAGCGCGACCTGACATAATCCAACGGACCTAACTTGACCCATATACTGACCTTATGCCATATTAATAGCAAGTGGCCATAAATTCACATTTTCGAGTACATCTTTGCTTATAGATGTCACACTGACGTGAAACATCCACTACTCGAACTGGCCAATTATGCGCAAACCATATCCTCGCGACGCAAAGCAAGCGACAAAGTCGCTTGTCTATATTACTATTTGAGGAAGGCGTAGTTTCTGTCTATTACGAAGGTCGCGACATGGTGCTACGTAGCGCGGGTTACAGATCACACCGTTGCACCTACCGCGCTGAAATTTGCGCAAGTTTTAGAACAAGGATGGACAACGTGCCTTTGAGCGGTCTCGGCTCGATCGGATCGATAGCGAGCGCGTGGCGCGTGCCCAAAAAGTGCAAATTCGCGTCATAGACTTTACATGTATAAATCGGCTGGCAAAAACGGGCGAAAATGGCTAAATTTGCCCGACACGGGTCCGTTCCCCGTGCAATATCTCGGTAGCCGTGCGCCCGATCGGCACGGGGAAAACAGCATCGTGTAGAGAATCGAACGGGCAATCGAATAGTGTGCGGTGCAGGGGTGGCACGCGCCACGTGCAAGTGTGAGGGCAATTTCATTTCAAAAAGTGCCATTTTAAACGGATTTTGGATTTTATTTTATTTTCCCGTGACCATCAGACTGAGAGAGTTGAAACAACGTCAATTGCCAAGAGAAATGTACCGCCTCTCATGGAAAAATTGTGGACAGCTAATTGATCAAAAACAATGTGGAAAAATCGCTGAATTAAAATGGTATTTGTCCATAATGTGCCACTAAAAAGATACACGGGATTTGCTGCTTAACCTGATACGCTTGACAATTGAAAATGCTATCATTAGAAAGAGCATTCAATTCTCTCCAAGATCCAATCATCACGTTTGCATGACAAGCAACAGTATTCTTAAAAATATAAATGTTTTAAACCTCTGCAAAACGATTTTTAGCGAAAATTATCTACGCCTTTCATTTGTCTTAAAACTACGCACCTCAATTATAAAGCACATTTGACAGATTTTGAAGTAAAAAGCATGCTTATCAGACACGGGCACCTCGATGCGATGGATATTCTTTCCAAACCAAATCATTTAGCCATCAAAAAGCAATCGACCGAAATGGATAGATAACCAAACCGACACAAGAACAACCAAACATCCGTCAATCGAAAATACCCCTTTTTGCGTTGCGGAGCACGCGGGTCACCCTAGTCCTCACTATTCACTAATGTAAAAGAGGCTGTGAATTTGGTAAAAAGTTGGTATTTCCCTCATATTCGCAAGTTGGTTCGGTTTCGGTATTTCCACGTGGTTTTGGTTGGTATTTTGTGTGGTATTGGTATTACGATTTTCTGTAGCTGACATCACTAGTTTATACCTATTAACTATTTATGCCGACGTAAAGAAAAAGTAAATGCATTCCATTGACCATTTTCATCGTTTATCGGAATTTATTCGTTAGATACCTCACTTGATTCATCCATAGTATCCATAGTTTGTCATTTCTTGTTTATTGACGGGTAACAATATGCGATGGCCATTAAAAGAGCCGTTGATGTATAAAGCTGGTAAATTATTTTCATACCCGTACCCAATTTACATGGACGAGCTCATCCACCGTTTCAGGTTACAATGACGTGTCGTGGCACAACCCCGACATCCTGTCCCCGACGCTGGAGGCTCTGGCGAGAGAGGGTGTCATTCTGGAGCAGAACTACGCCCAGCCGCTCTGCACTCCCTCCAGAAGCGCGCTGCTCTCCGGCAGATATCCCTTTCACGTTGGTAGACAGGTCAGTTGGCAAATATGTCAGCATTCTATTCACATGACATGAAGATAAGGAAGGACGTGGAGGTATGAGACGAAACGACGTGCTGAGGCAACTTCCAATCGATAACAGCATTCCAATTAGATAACAGCAGTTGTTACGCGGCCTACAGCCAAGAATTTACAGCACACCGTAAACAGTAGCGCTTGAGAATAGGTACCAAGATAATAAAGTGATATCAGGCGGCTATGACACTACCCATATATCTTACTTATTCCTATTGTTAATGCGGAAAACACAATTGATAACATATATGGTGTTTTGAACCATTGAACACAAATCTTCGATTTGGATAAGGTACTATATTCAAACACAACGGCGGCGTGGCATTGTTGACCGATGGCAAAAAAATCTCCCAGAACCCAGGCATGAGTGGCTGCATCATCGTTTCCCCCTGTTTTATTCTCGCACAGGGTGGCGCCCTGGATCCCTACATGCCGACGGGTCTGACCATCAACGTCACCCTGCTGCCGGAACGGCTGAGGTCAGCCGGCTACAGCACACACATGGTCGGCAAGTGGCACCTGGGCAACTGCGCACACGAATACTTGCCGCCGAGCCGCGGCTTCGACACCTTCCTGGGCTACTGGTGCGGCATGATAGACTACTACACACACAGGAGGAGCGGCTCACTCGACTTCTTTGACGGCGAGCGGCCGCTGTTTGAGCTGGACGGTATCTACTCGGCGTCTGCTTTCACCGACCGCGCAGAGAGCATCATCAAAGAACACAATGCCAGCCGGCCGCTGTTTCTCTATCTGCCCTACCAGAACGTGCACACACCATTGGAGGTTAGTCGATAATTCGAGATTGTTTGGCTTTCTCGTGAAACATTCACAAAATATAAAAGATCGCTTGGTATTGTATCGACCCTCTATGAATGCTGATGGTACACAAGCGTGTTGTATGCATCGTCACACATTTTGCACGGTATGGGTTTGCCGTGACTATGAAGCTGTTGGGCCTTATACGACCTCCGGTGTTGCAGGCGCCTGCCGAGTACGAGGAGCTGTACCCGGCCACGATGAACGCCGACCGGCGCACCTACAGCGCCATGGTGACCGCCCTGGACGACTCGGTCGGACGAGTGGTGCAGGCCCTCAAGGATGCTGACCTCTACAGCAACTCGGTGATTCTGTTCGTGAGTGATAACGGAGGACAAGTGCATAGTCACCTTCACAGTCAAAATCTGTACGACGAAGACAGTCGAGACGGCTACGGAGGCAACAACTTTCCTCTGCGAGGGGAGAAAACAACCCTTTGGGAGGGCGGCACCCGCACGCCGGCCTTCATCCACTCCCCGCTGCTGGAGCGGGCCGGCTACGTCAGCCACGAGCTGATCCACATCACCGACTGGATGCCGACGCTGCTGCGGCTGGCCGAAGCCAGCGCCGACGGAGACCCTCTGGACGGCTTCGACCAGTGGCCCATGCTGAGCGCCGGCCAGCCCAGCGCGCGCACAGAGATGGTCTATAACATCGACGAGAAGCTGCCGAACGCGGCACTGCGCATCGGCGACATGAAGCTGCTCTGGGGAGACAACTCCGGCTCCAGCGACTGGTACCCGGTGCTGGAGGCCCTGCCGGACTCCTCCGATCGCGCTCCGGCCAGCGCGTGGCGATCGGTCCGCTCGAGTCTCGGCAGTCTCGGCGAGTACCCGGTCTACCTGTTCAACGTGACGGCCGACCCGACCGAGCGCCTGGACCTGTCGTCGCTGATGCCGGAGACGGTGCAGGCGATGCTGGAGCGTCTGCTGGAGCTGTCGAAGGAGCTAGTGCCGGCCGACGTGCCTGACCCCGACCCGCGTGGTGACCCGGTGGACGGGGTCTGGACCACCGGCTGGTGTGAGCCCTACTGAGTAAATACTTGAAGGTTTTCATCACGCAGGACGAGTGCTAAATACAGGAGTCAGGAACCAAACAGAATCATCGGACTATGTGCTTACGATGACAGCTGACAACTAGATGTGTGTTCCTGACGAAAAGTTCCAAGCTTCTTCATTGTCGGCTCCCTTTTTACCGAAAATAGATCTGCTAATCCAGTTTCATAAGCCTTTGGCATTCATTATAAGACGCAGCTCTTAGCTGGATTTGTCATTCCTTGTCGTGTTATATAGGTATTCTTTTCCAGCAAGATGTTATAACATTTTACACACATACAAAACTAGGTTATACATATGTGCTGCCGTCCATGCAGTGCTTCTAAATATCAGTCATTCTCCGTAACCGTGTCACTGTAGTATTACCTCAGTTGTCTATCACATAAGCGAAAAGGTGAGATATCCCATCTTGACTCCTTAGCTCTTCGCATGCATAAATTCATCCTGAAAAGTGGAATGCTGTATGCAATTCACATAGCTTCTTTGATCACCTACTAATCGAGACCCTTGTAATTTCCAACTGAACCAACGGGTCCCTAAGTGAGACGCCGCTAATGATTCCAGTTCCGTCACCATACAGGGTTTTCGCCGTTACATTCCTGGTTGTTTTCGGCCGTTCGGAGCGGCGGTATCACCCGAGAAGGCGAAGGAGGCGGTGCCCGGTCGGTCCGGGGCTGTCCCCTGGAAGGGCCCGAGTGGTTGCGGCTTCCGAAGTTGTGTGGAAGCTGGTTAAAAAGGATAATGGGAATAGGATAAGCCGTTTGTCGTTTCTGTCTTAACCCTATTAGTGGCAGGGGGGTTGTTTTTATCCACCCCTCAGGTTTTTCGGGAATATCTCCGAAACCGCTGAAGCTACGATGCTGAAATTTTCTGACTTTTCCTAAGACTAAATTGGGCACATTCCCTGAAAATTTCAAGTTCATAACTTTACCAGGGGCGGCTCCAGAGCACTGGGAATTGGGGGGTCCTATTCGTGAAGCGAGTCATTTGGGCGAAGATCACGATGCTGCACCAGTTTTACGAACAGTGAATGAAAGGTATCATGTGATAACATATACAAAGTTATTGTGCATCCTCTTTTGACACGTTTTTGCTATAATAGGCGGATCCAGGCGTCCAAAAAGGGGGGTTATTTTTTACCTCCCAACATAGGTGCCCTGACACCGCCTATGCATGACCAATACAATTTTAGTCGTTCTCTCATAAGAAAATTGTAACAAAACAAGACCATTGCCACCCTTTTTAGAAACAGTACCAACAAAAACCTTATTTACTATACTTTTTGTGTACCCCCAATCTCAATGATCTGTATCCGCCTATGATTTTTGCAAATGCATATTTTTAGGATCCATGTGAATTCCTGGTTCATTCTCTATCGATCGGCAAAAGTTGCGTTAAGATTGGATCAGAAACCTGGCCGTGATAAACAGTCTAAAATGTATCTGCAATTTGCCCGTTTTTACCCCCCTCTACCCCCCTATTGATATTTTTAATTTATTTTTTTTTTAGAAATGTAGATCTCGTTGAGCCAAATCGAATGCCGTTTGAATTTTGAAAATCGGCCGGTTAGATCTCGAGATATCAAGGGGGGGTCGTAAACAGCCCCCCCCCCTGCCACTAATATGGGGTAGCCAGGAGCCTGCCACTAATAGGGTTAAACGTAACTGGAGATTATTGGAAGCGATAAAGCCAAGAAGGACAATAACAAAGGTCGACTAAGTGTAGAAATGTCTTGCTTCGGGTGTGTTCTCCTAGGATAAGGGAAATTCGACAGCTCCAGGGTCAAATTTATGTAGCCGTGTCAACGAGCTGGCCGAGTTGATGACAGTGCAATCAACTCAACAGCTTTTTGTGACCCCCGCGAATTTACCTGGCCCACCCGAGTCGCGTCTCGCTGTGCGCTGGCCTGCGCGGCCCGGCCAGTTCCGCCCCCGCCCCCGCCGCCGAGCCCGACCTCTCCTACCCAGCCGGAGAGGCCCGGCGAGCGGTGGGCGGACGCTCAAGCCCAGTAGTCAATTACGGCGCAGTGGCGACAATAGCGGCGCAGCACAGTCACAATGGCGCGCCGCCCTCGTCGCCGCCGCTGCCAGGCATTTATCTTGGCGAAGCACGATAAAACAGCGCCAATCTATTATTGCCGTCGGAGAGGTCGTAAAGCGCGGAGCGGCCGGGGCGCGCGCCCTGTGATCTGCGCCTCGTAATGGGTCACGGGCTTCGTGTTTGATTTGGCGGCCGGTCGTTTACTGCCGGCGCGGTTCTGAGGAGCCATCAGCGCACGCTGGCTGACGGCGCCTGCAACAGGCCACCACTCTCTCACGTGCAAATTAGGTGCTCGACACAGCGGACCTGACCCCCGGCGGACCGGTGCATGGCGTATAGAGGATAGGCGAGGACTGAGAACGGAATGGGACACATGGTGTTTGAACTTTGGTTTCACATATCATATAACTTGTCGTATATAGTCCTGCACATGTCTTATGGATTGAAACGGTGGGCCCTCCTGAGCATTCTAGTGAAGTCAAAACCAGCCATCCCATTACAATACTTCTTACATCACGGAAGATAGGTAATTAATCGTTCGGGCTCCTTTCGCCGCTATTTCGGCCGCCAAACTCGAACAACTTCCTGTCGCACTCATATCCCATCTGTATAGTATCCCTACCTTATAGATACCGTCCGGGGTGGCCGCACCCTGCCGTGCCCCTCCCCACCCCGTGTAGCCGTACCGTGCCCGTGCCTCCCCGTGTGGCCGTGCCGTACCCTGCCCCTGCCCCTCCCACCCCGTGTGTCCGTACCGTGCCCGTGCCTCCCCGTGTGGCCGTCCGCGGCCGTGCCCCTCCCACCCCGTGTGACCCTGCCGTGCCCGTGCCTCCCCGTGTGGCCGAACCGTGCCCGTGCCTCCCCGGTGGCCGTGCGCGGCCGTGCCTCCCCGTGTGGCCGTGCCGTGCCCGTGCCTCCCCGCGTGGCCGTACCGTACTCGTGCCTCCCCATGTGGCCGAACCGTGCCCGTGCCTCCCCGGTGGCCGTGCGCGGCCGTGCCGTCTGCCCGTTCCCACGCTGCCGCCACGCCGGCACGCCGGCCCGTTCCGGGCAGCACCGGTAGCCGGCTGTCGTTACCGCGCTGCTGGGACAATGTTTACGAGCGCGCCGATTGTTTCTCCATTCCGGGGCCTTTGTGCGCCACTATCGTAAACCGCCGCGCCGGGACTGCCGCGCAGGGTGGGCGGGGCTACCAGAGACCGGAGTAGTCCGCCGGGACAGACTGGACAGTCGGCGGACAACGGGAGGACAACGGGAGGACAGCGAGAGGACAGCGGGGGACGGCGCGGACAGGGGCAGCTCAGTAGCGGTGATCGCCTCTTCCGGAGCGGACAATGCGGGGCCGGGCGGCGCCCTCAGCCCGCCCACGGTCGCCGCCGTCCCGGCCGTAAATTACCGGCCGGCCGGGCGCCGGTTTTTGTCTCGTTGCGTCGTTGCTGGCCGGGCCTTGCAGCGGCGCCGGCGCCTTTGATCGCCCGGACACCTGGAGTCGCGTCCACCGGCGCGCCGCCCATCAGCTCGCCTGTCACCTGATGGAGTGCGCGTCATTAGAACGGTGTCACGTGATGCCGCCGCGCATCATCTCGTCTGGAACGCAATCAGCCGCCGGAGCGCGGCAATCACAGACCGGGGAGGGAGGGGAGGGGAGGGTGGGAGATGCGAGAGATAGTGCACTGCTTAGAACTCCGTAAGACTGGAATGGTTCTACGTTCTTAATTAACATTTTATGATTCGCGTTTTATTTCCTGATATAGAAATTACCAAATGTCACAAGTACACAAACAATTGAACTACTTGAGGAAATCGATACGAAATGCACGAAGATATTTTATACATCCTTACAAGCACGAATCTGGTCGCAAATAGATTCTACATTTTTATTCACATTACTCGTACAAAACGATACAGCTGTCCCAATGAATAAGGCATTGCGCGTTTGGGTCATTTACTTACAACTCGCATTATTTGTCAAAAGTCGTCCCTAAAATGTGTTCCAACGCTTGAATAAGACAGCAGTTCATGCCAAGGCAAACAGGGCAAAAGAATAGAAATGCACGGTTACATATAACTTATTTTATTACACCAGGCCATTTAGAACTCACACCAGCGTGTCCAAAAACTCGGCACTTTCTCGGCCGTCTGTCCCATCCAGTCTGTGCTTGGCAGCTTCCGTGAGGAGGTACAATTAGTATCCGCACGTGCCGACCGCTACCATTACCCCATTAGTCCCATTAAAGCCATTACCACAATTAGCCGGACCACCCCCGTGAATCGCTCTTCGCCCAAAGCAGCCAGAGAATCAGAGGGCGGCCTCTCCTCCTAGAGCCGTCCCGCGTTTCCCGGTTGTCGCTGCTGCTGCTGCTGTGGCTGTCGCTTCTGCTGCTGTTGCTGTGGCGGTGGCGGCAGCTGGTGCCGTGATCTCGCTCCTGCCACCATATAAAGAGTTCGGGTGGCCGGCAGCCGGGCCGCCGCCTCACCCGACACATGTTCTCGGCCGAGGGCGATTCGGCACGGCGCCGACCTGAATCGGCCGCGCTCCCAGCCGCCAGATGGATAGCCACCAGATAAATCAGACGCCGCTGCTCGCCGACGCCGGCTGACGCGCGTGCAAATCGCTGAAAACTGATTGGCGATTGTTCAGAATGCACCATGAACGGACGGCTGAGCGGCGGCAGCGGCGCACGCCGATTGGACGCCGCCGCGTGACGTAACTGACCGACGAAACAGAATTAGAGGTGGGAAATTAAAATTCGACGCGTTAATTTTCTACTCTGGATGGTATATTATTTTTAATCTAAGTCTTGTTAGGAGGTGATAAGTGTTGGGAGCCGTGGCGAAAGTGGGGTCGGTACCGAGGAAATCACAAACCGGCCGTGCCGACGCGCTCCTCGGCAGCATTTCTGAAAAATTGACACACATTTTCACGTGCACAAATTTAATTGACTATGACGAGTTCTGAGGTGAGCGTGTAAATCGCGGCGTTAGCACGACTTTCCCATGAATATCGGCTGCCGGGTCTAATCTTGGTTAACGGAAATCAAAGCATGATAGATGGGACATTGTTGAAGATAACCGGCTTGTATTTCCGGACATTGGAAGCTTACCGACACGTATTGAAGTGTCATATATGAATACCTATCCCGCAGTTATTGTGCCACAAAAAGTTTCCCCCTATAGCTCTCGGATAAGGAGGCACATTCGACCTCTGCTCGTAAATTGTTATCAGAACCTTGTCGTACGATACAAATCGCTTCATTTCACCACTATTGTTTATCAGTGCCGTGTAATAAAATTTTTCGTCACAGTTAGCAGTGATTCCGGTTGGGTGCGGTGTAAATCATGGATTATTGATGACGGTTTTAGAAAGACAGCAGGACACCCGAGATGAGTGCATCGCTCTTCTGTTGCCCTCGGCAGATCGTTCGACCATAATTCTTGTTTGAGCTTCCGACTCAGCACGGGTCACGGTAGTGTTACGGGTAATTCCGCGCCACCATTCTATGTAGTTACAAATCGCGTATAATAATACATCCATACGGTTACGCTTAAAAGTATCACACGTAGGCTAAGTGTGGTTGACATGACTTAGCCTGGTTGAATAAAGTATACCTATGTATGAGCAAGCGTGAATATGATAAGCAAAAATAAAATGTTTTTGCTCCCACCTCAATTAACTATTCTGTTCTTTTCGACCTATTTTCCTTGTGTATTTGCCGCTGAAATTTATCTGAATATTTTTATCAAGCTGTTCGAATTTCACCACCAGTAACATATTTTTCCTGCTTTTCCACAGACTCAATCCACACAATCAATTATGTTCATACGGGTATAGCTGTTCCGTGTCTTTGCGTCTCGTGAGTCGTGACTCACTCGACTTCTACTGCTCAACTGTCCCGTGAGTTCCGTGACTTCCGCCGGCCGTGTCCCTCTCTCCCGCCCGGCCCGCTGCCGTCTCGGTCTCTGTCTGCCGCCCGTGCGACCGGTAATGACCCTCCCGGACAGCCGCTGTCACATTGTCACCATTAGCGCATCTTCAAACGGACCACGAAAAACGGGCCGACTCCACTGAGGCCTTTGTGGCGCGCTGCGCGGCGCATTGCGGCGGACGGCGCGGCGGCGTCGCATGTGACGCGAGCTGTGATTAGGACGTCGTAAGCGCGGCATGGTATGGCGCGGTGCGGCGCGACGCGGCGCAGATATACCGACGGAAACAAACCGTGGAATAGGAGGTCACTTACCTCGCGGCTGACGCTTTGGGTGCGTTCATTGTCTTTTGTTCTTGGTTTTTGTTCGATAACGGCACGCGAAAAGACAATTACAGCAGTGGCTGATTTATTTTTGTACAAGTTCATTAGAAAACGGTTCAGCAGACATGGCAACGAGCACACCAAATTCGCATGCTTTTGTGGCCTGATGTCCAGCCATGCTATATTCAAAAGTAGCATTTGTTAGCGAGCTCGTCTCTGACTCCTAAGGTGCATGTCACTGTCCTAGAGCTACCGTACGACTTGTTTTAGCATACTCTTTTTCATCTAATCGCTCATTTGCCTACTTTCGCGGCACCGGCCGGGCTGCGCCGGAATGATATCGACCTCCTCCTGACCGTCGCCGAATGTTCACCCCTGCGGACAACCCTCGGACGGCTGTTATCCCATAGACTGGGCGCACCAGCTGCCCCGGGAACGCCGGCTGCAGGCCCCACAGGCAGCTGCCAAATGCTGCCAAACTCGGCTCTGATATCATACAATTTCCACGCCCATCAGCCAGTCTTTACCCCAATGAAAAATGCGCTCGCTGGTCGGGCACATTTGCCGAGAGTGCTCCCTCGGAGGGGAGCGAGCTGCTCAGAGCAGCGTGCGCGCGCCGCCGCCGCCGCCGCGCCGCTTTAGTCCTGATTGGTCACGCACACCAGCTGAAAGCGGCGCCGGCGAGCTTTGTGCGCCGCCATTGCCGCGGGGTCGACAGGGGGACCGGCTGCACGCCCCTCCCCCCGCGCCCCGGCGCCCCCGGCCCATAACCAGCGACTCGTGAATGACGAGGGATGGCGGCCGGCACGGCTGTGTAGGGGAGGGTATGGGTGATCGGTGCCACCCGCGGTGGTCCCTGGGCGAGACAGAGCACGAGTCATCGGAGGGATGGCCGAAATGGGATGCCTGCGTGTCATGTTTGTGCATATTAGCACCTTTCTGCGTTCTTTTTTGGTGGAGAAAACTACGGGCGTATTGCTAACCATGCTAAGAAACATTGGCACTTATATCATGTTGTTAAGTAATTGCAATACAATTATGCACAACCGAGCTGTAACTAGCCGTTTTCACGAAGGCCATCTGGTACACATTCGGTGCACATCTGGTGCAGATTAGGTGCAGATTTGGTCAAATTAGGTTCAGTGTGTCTCTTAGTAGCTATCAGCTAGGGTTGCACTAATTGCTCATATGCCTGCTTTGTCATATTATCAGAGAGTATCATCGATTAATACACTGAAATAAATTCATAAATTAAAGATATTTGCTGTAAAAGAGATTAGGTGCAGATTTGGTCAAATTGGGTGCACTCGCCGGATAGCCCGTCGTGAAAACGGCTGCTGTACAGTCTGTCTTAAAAGTACCGCGCAAAGTAACGGTGGAACCATGAAGCCTGACCGAGGAACGACCTGCTATAATTTGAGTCACCGAAGCAAGTGACATCCTCGTGCATTCCCCAGGTCAATTGGTTCGGTGACTTTCAAATTATAGCAGGCCCTTCCTCGGCCAGGCTTGATGGATCCACAGTCACTTTGCGCGCTACCAAGGCCGCCCCACACTGGACCTCGCATGCGGGCTGCGAGTTTGCGGGTTTTGAGTTTGCGGGCATAATACTAATTCATAGAGTGATTAGACCGTCCCCTTATGATAATGTCATGAATGCAGTGAAGCCGGTACTCCTTCAGAAAATTACATATAGTCGCTATACTAGCGCAACGAACCAAAATTCGACTCCAGCGAAAAACCCGCAAACCTCGCAGAACCCGCATACCTCGCAGCGAGGAAAATCGAAAGTTGACTCAAAATCAAATTTTGGAACGCGATGCAAGGTCACTCACAAGCTAAAAACATGCAGACTCGCTTGCTAGATGGTAGAGGGGGTCACTCAGCTTAGATTATATCATTTGATTTGGAAGAAATCTGAAAACCCAAAAACTCGCAACCCGCATGCGAGGTCCAGTGTGGGGCGGCCTCAAGACAGACTGTACATATGTGGAAAAAACGTTTCATCATGGTTATTTGGTCCCATGCCTCTACTCAGCCACGAATGTTATTAATATATTTAACCACGAGTAGGTAGAACAAATCTGTTAAACGTCGAGCCGATAGGCGAGACGTTTAAAATATTTTTCCTTTTCGAGTGGTTTAATAATTTTATCCCGTACCGGCGACATCTTTCGGGCGCTTTAAGATAAAAAATACATTTCATATAAAAATACAACATATTTCAGACTATAGACGAAATGTCTACTAGACGTTTAACAGTTTATTAATCGTCTACACAATCAGTTAAACGACATCTATTCTCTCTTTGCACGTGAAGCAATTGTAAACACTGTCTACAGTGCGGGATAACAAATGTTAACCGCGCAGTAATGTGGAGATAACTTTGCTCTCATTATGTAAGTTTGTAAATACAACCCCAAAGTGCTCTGTCACACTGTCACTCGCAGAAGGTCTAGCTCTGTCATATCCTCCAGCTCGTGATCCATTTGATCGGGATTGACAGAAAGAGGCCAGGCATGCGCTGCTACGCCCGTTCAGTAGCAAATGGCACCCAAACGGACCATGTGTGCATAATCCATTACGGCACCGAAGTGGGATGTCATGCAAATGATGAGAGTGCCTAGCTGACGCTCACGCTGCCCCGTGACTGGACGACTTTTGTTATGGAAAAATGGAATGAATCGATTTGAATATATATATGAATAAGATATGTGTAATCCACTGGAGCAGCTGTGACCAAATTGGCTTGACATTGCAGTGTTGAATATCTAATTAAGCATAATCAGCCTTTATGAATACCTAAACCAACTTTGTTTGCCACTACCTCGGAAGGTAAGTAGATACTTGAAATGCCATGAAAAACTCGAAGGGCTTTTCCAAGTTAATGTGTGTAGGTAATACACGTCTGTGCGTCATTACCTATTTTACTAAAAAATAAACGGATTTCAGAGAAGAATGCCGTCAAAAATGACATGTTTGGTAAAATGGAAATGGCTATTTACTACAGCAAACTGCATGAAAACAAAATTCATGATCATAAAAATTTTACCGGCATCGTGTTTCGCCAATACATTTTGGATGAACTTGAATTTTACATGAAAAACTATCTAAAGAAGTTGAAAATTTGACCTAGGATGAAGGTCATGGACTCATCGGAAAAGGTGATTTTACATATATGCATGTAAGTTGATCCGTAAAGGTAGTTGAGCTGAAAAGCAAATCCAATGTGCTCTCAGCATCAACAGGTCATTGGTTTAATTTTTGCAAAATGCAAAATTACGATTTTAGCAATTTTGAAGCACAAAATACCACATGTCTATGCATAAAGCCTTTGCATGATATTTTTAAGTATTCCGTGTTCCTTCAACCTATTCAAACTCTTCGTCGCTACAACAAAGGTCACGATCCAACAGCCCTGCCCCGTCATAGCGCAAGTAAATATTTCATTCAGGCCTTTTTGCTTACTGCCGATTATACTATCGCTTTTTGGGGAGAGCGGGAGGGAACAATGAGTTTTGTAGCAGAGTGGCGCAGTGGAAGCGTGCTGGGCCCATAACGAAACCACGCTCTGCTAGAAGCAGTTTTGTTAGCCCGCTCATGAGTCCTGACCGGGGTGTATGAGTGCCCCCCCCCCCCTGCGGTGTTTTGTAGATATATCAAAAGTGCCTGCGCAGAGTGTCACCGTTTTTAAGTCACCGTTTTCACCGTTTTGCAGTAAAACGACTGTTGGGGTGACCAACGGAGCGAGCGAGAGGGTGGGCCTAGCACGTGTGAAATTGCGAGGGGGTACCTCCAACTAACATGTTTACTGCACCCTACTAACCAATCCCTAGCTATGCCAAATTTGAGCACAATTGGCCCAGCCGTTCGCGAGATCTGGAAGCGGCACCCTGCACTGCGCACTTGCAAAATGGGTCCCAACTGACTTGTGCACGGCAACCTACTAACTGGTCCCTAACCGTGTACCAAATTTGAGCGCCATCGGTCCAGCCGTTCTCGAGATCTGGAAACGACCCCTGCACGTGCGCACGTGCAGCAGCACCCCAACTCTGGCACATGCCCTGGAACTGCCCTTGTTACAGTTAGCAGCTTGAAATTTTCTGGGATCGTTCCCAGTTTAGTTTTAAGAACCGTCGAAAGGTTCAACATCTTAGCTTTAGCCGTTTCGGAGATGTTCCCGAAAAAAACTGAGGGATTGATGAAAAAACCCTTCCCCTGCCACCAATAGGGTTAAAAGGGCTATCGAATGCGCTTTCCTGCGGCGCTGTAGCTCTATTTGTTCCCGGGTCATCCGTCGGTGTTTCGAAAAATGCTGAAACAGACAACATATTACCTTTGATGACCTCAGCTGACCTGACCTTTGACCGGACCTAAAAAATGGCCGATGTATTTTCGTTCTGGTTCTGGTCGCTCTTTCGAATGCTGTTGACCGCGTGTTGCTGCGTGACCCAGGGACCAAGTTAAGGGGGGAGGGGTGTTCAGACACCTCCCGGCCCCGCGCAGGTTAACCTCAGGCCAAGGTCATGATCTGACTGACCTGACCGGAAAATGCCATACTGCGTACCAGTCGATCCGTAACGATAAAATGAACACATTCCAGGTATTCTCATCGTTCTACCATGTCCCCATCAAAAGTTTTCGTCGAAAAACTGCTGGTGACATTTTATGACCTAACATGACCTTCTGCTGGCCATTAGCTGCACTCAGCCCATTACATATGGGCAGAGATGCTATGATTCTAAAAATAGTTATATTGCGGTCTGGCGGTTTTGACGTGTTTGTTCAAGGCCGTGTGTATTTAAACGTTTCCCCATTTTTATAACGACTTGTTAGGTCACAAATCTGACCTGCCCCAAATCACAAAAAAAAAGAAAAATCCCAGATATAAGTAGGTACGAAATGTTGATTCTTCGGTTACAAATGTATGAAGCTGTGCGAAAAAAAACTGTTTTGATTTTCTTCGTCTACGACCGAATTTGAGACATTAGGGCCGCATGACAATGGATACCGTTTCCACGTGGGTGAAGTTTTTCATAAGTAAATTGTCCTTCTTGGTAAAAAGGTATCGCTCGCTAAATCGTCACTCCTTGAAGCATTTAACCCTTGCCCGTAAGGGGGGGGGAAGGGGTCGAGCGGACCGACCCCACCCCTCGTGTTTTCGCAAATAACTCGCGTGAAAAGCGGGCGATTGCGACGAAACTTTCACATCTTCACGTGAATCAATTTTGCACCTACCCTGAAAATTTCATGACCCTGACCCAAGTGACCTTTGACCTGTGACCTACTTTTCGAGACCATATTTGGCTGGAATCGCGATTCGGCGTATGTCGGCTCGCATTAGCCGCGCGTTTGCAGTCTATTCGTGGTTTCAACGTTCAAACATGTGATATGATGTTGCTCCCATGCATTAGGGTGGGTATAAAGGTCACATGAAGGTCAGGTCAGGTCATTGACTTTTGATGACCTCGGCTCACTTTTTCGAGATTTACATGTTCCCAGGCTAATTTTTGGAGCTGAATTCGAATATAGCAACCATTTGAACATTTACGAAGAAGATTTAACACCTTCTACGAATACCCGGCGAAGCCGCTACTGGTTGACCTGACCTGACCTGACCCGACCTGGCCTAAATGCATGAAGACATTATCTGTGATCTAACATGATATTCGTGATCATCACCCCGAAAAAAAGCATAGCAGTGACACTTTACGACGTTCTAACAGGTCCCGATTTTCCCGACTTTTGTGTCATTGACTTGACCTGGGAGGTAAACCAATGACCTAAGACCTTAAAATTGCGTGTAAGCGGCTTCCCCTCGTCACAGGCAGCACGCTCGTTTTTCCGCGAGGCTCTAGCTCAATCAGGGGCAAAACAGCAAGGGGGTCCTCTTCCCCCTCCCCTCATACGTTCGCGGCTGGTTAATCACCAATACAGGCGAGGTTTCAGCTCAATCAAACACAATTCAACCGTCTACAAGTAGATAGATGTATTAGAAAGAAATGGCACATGTCTCATACACAGCAGCTGTGTAAAACCTGAACAAAACAATACATTTATAATACGAGTTATGCAAAACATCAACACCTATTTATAGAGCATATACACGAGAAAATATGTCACTAGACGAACTGAAAAATCTTACACCCGAATCGCACACACATGCAAGTAATGGCACAGAATTGGCACAAGCAAACGATGAACATAGCATAAATACATTTTGTAAAACAAGGGAAGCAGGAAGCGCACAATTCTAACTGAAATGTCCTATCCTATCCCACACAGCGGAAAGAGAAGGCGACACATGCCCTAGATAGAACTATCAACTATTGTTACGAAGAATTCTCGTGCCATGATGCACTATTAAGGCCAATTTGGAAGACTCTTTCATAACTAACTATAGCATTTTAGCCAAGCAGCGCGCTGCATGAGGTAATCTATCCACGCATGACCGATGGAGGCACAGTTATTGTCAACACAAGATTGGTAACAGCGCGTAACGTGATATTTAGTAGACGTCTCGTCCAGTATTTATTGTATGTTGGTGGCACTGAACATTGGCACTGTCGCCGTTACGCAAGGCTATCACGAGACGAGCTGTCGTCAAGACGGTGAGGTGTGAACTTTGAGAAGAAAGAGTTAGACGTCTAGCTCTTTCTTTGACATGTTTTCACACACCCATTTGGGAATCAGCGGGTCGAGCAACTATGCATGTGACCCCAGAGCGAAGACATGCATTAGTCTGCCACCCTTCCACCAAGGCACACATCTCAACCGCCTACTAATCCGCCCTGTCCTCATATACTTCAAAACTACACCTCTGGTAAAAACACACGCATCAGACCTAGTCCCCACTGTGCCTGGGTGCCGGACCGCTGTTGTTGTCGATCACGAGTACGGGTGGAAGCCTGCCGGTTTGGTGTCAGGAAAGTGCGCCTGCATCCCGTACCCGGTCGGGTAGCCGCTCATCGCTGCTGTGCTGCCGCCGAAGAAACTGAAAATGAGGAGAGTGGAGGTCAGAAAATGGCGTCTTATGGTCCGGACTGTATATAGTGGTTTAGGGGGTTCTTAGGAAATTGGCGTTTTTCGGTGGTTGTGATAGTAGCATGAGAATCACTAAGCACTTGAGGAATGTCAACCACTAGGTACGACACACAGAACTTCAAAACGACTAAAGGAAGAAAACTCCAAGCGACTAAATCCACCCCATTTCACCCCCCTCCCCCCCCCCACACACACACACACATGGACCAGTGGCCACCCCGCTTTTTGCCATTTCCATCTAATATCGTGGTCGCTCACCTATTGTCGGTCGTGAAGCCCGGCCAGCCGGCCATGGAGGTCGGGTGCACGCCGCCGGCGAATGACGTCATACCGGCGGTGTACTGGTTCACCGATGACGTCATCTGTGACGAGGAGGCCGCCTGCAGGTAGTCCGGGTAACCGAGGGAGCTCGGCTGGGCCGTCCATGGCTGGCCTGTGGACAGAGGAGAACGGATATTAGCATTGTAGTGTAGTTGGTTAGCAAAATAACTGACAAAATAATCAAAGGAAGCATGGATATTTGACTTAGATAAAGCCAACAGCGTTCTTGGTGCTTGGCTATGTCAGCATACTTTAGAATTTCGAATGATTCGAATAATTGATTTTTTTGAATTCATGTGAATATGTTTTGGTTTCGAGCTCCTTTATCGTTTGCAAGACTCAAAGTTTGTAATAATAAAGAAAATTGCTCAACAGGCAGAAATCGCAGTCGTACCTATATCTGCTAATGTTCCAGTTATCTGACGCCATACTGGAACTAACGCCTCTCGAATTCATAGTGCGGCAGCCGGCAACCCTCTTACTTTCACTAACACCCACACAACGTCGGAACGACAGGCGGCGCACAAAACCGCTCCAACGCCTTTCATCTGACCACCAAATGCACCTCGCCACATCGTCTCGCCGTAGTGCATTCCAATCTATAGTGTAACAGTGATCCTGCTTCTAAACGTATGTCTAAGGTATCATACAGCCCCCCCCCCTCCCGATCCAAAACGCTCTTTCAAATCACGGCTGCTCAGTGCTCAGTATTGAGTGCGTCCGCAAACGGATGTGGACTAGCTATGGAAGATTTGTGAATGGTTTTTGGAGGCCTGTCCTCGGGGTACGGACGTGTTGTGGACAGACTGTGGACAAACCACTCGCCCGTCACCAGTTCCGCGGAAGGGCGCCGTCCGTCTGTCGGTCCGTCAGTCCCTTTACGGCCGTTCGCCGACTGTCAGCTCAGTTAACGGCGCCGGCCGACACGGCACTCGTTATTTACGACAAACGCGTCGACACTTTATGAGTTGCACCGAGAATTGGAAAGGCCGCCGCCTTGCGGTGCCCGCCCGGAAATTACACTAATTGCAGAGGGGACATGCGTGGCGATACGGTCGCTAACAGGGCTGATACCGCCGGAGGCGTCGCAGGAAGACGGTAGGTTTTTGAGGAAATGAATGACAGAGCAGATCGCGTTAATGATGGGATGGCACGGTAAAAGCGCCTGAGGGGATTTGAGAGGCAGGTGGCGGCTTCTTTGAACCCATGAGACTCACGGTTCCTTTGAATTGCAAGGTTCAATAAATCTTGATAAAAGCAATTTACTTTGTCGAAAAATACGGCAAGAGGAGCGAAAACGACCATGCTTAGTAAATAAATGACTAACCATATTCAATTCACACCTACCTCTATGATCACGCGGCTCAATGCTCACTTTTTCTGCATCTTCATCTCATCTCATCTCATATATTTAACACATTCATTCGAAACAGACAATCAGTGTCGCCTCGATTGGCGCAAAAGTGCCGGAGCACTTAACTCGGGGCGCCTCTCGAGTCCGCACAATCACACTGGGTGCCGCCCACAGCCTCGCAGCCGCTGCCCGCCACCGCGCAGACCGCTCTCAATAGATGTCAAGGCGCCGGCGCCGAGGGCAGCGCTCTGTGACGACCGGTGTCAAAGGACTGGGCGTTAGGGATAGGTGGCAGGATGGGAAGGAGAGGCAAAACGTTTGGTGGCATGGATGAATTGGTACACCGCTCGTGCTACCTCGAATTCGTCCCTGGGTCGTACCGTATTACCGTGTAGTATGAAGTCTAGTTGTTCCTTTTGTGATAAATTGTGTATGTCAATGCCTGTTATACCATTTATTATGTTTGTCATTCTCTCTCTTTCTTGTGTGTACTTTGGACATTTTAGTAAGTAATGTCCTGTGTTCTCGTTAGTTCTGCCTTGACAGTGGTTGCAATATGGAGATTCAGTTTTTTGTATTTGAAATAAATGGGATTTTAACTCTGACATCCCAACCCTTAGACGTGTTAGAAGTGTATTTTCCATTTTCGAACCATAAATATAATACTTTGGTGGTTTTTCTATATGTAAGTGAGACTTGAGATGTTTTTTAAATGAGAATAAAGTTCTAGTCTCTCTCAAGTTCTGTGGCAGTTCATTTATTAGTTTAATTGTACTGGGAAGAAACGAGTTTTTCAGTAGACAGGTTTTGGGATATATTTCCCTTCTGTTATTAGAGTTGCGAAGAAGTCGGTTGTTATTTCTTCGATCAGGGGGCAATAGTTGTTTGATATATGTTGGAGTATCGTCGAGCGTCAGTCGTTGGAAAAATACTATCTTATGCATTTCACGTCTCTTCTTTAATGAAGTCCATCCTAGTTCTCGTCTGAGATTGTCTGTCGGAGTTCTAAATAATGTCGCAGTCACAAGTCTGGCCCCTCTGTTCTGAAGTGTTTCAAGTCGTAAAGTATCGTGTGCTGTTAGCAGTCCGTCGTAAATGATGTCCGCGTAGTCAAAATATGGCAATACATGTGTCGTATATATTTGTTGCAATAAGGTCCTGGGCAAGTAGGAAGCGATACGATAGAGTGGGCTAAGGGCAATGTTAACTTTTCTGATGATGTCGTTGATGTGCTCGTGAAACCTAAGGTCGTTCGAAATTGTCAATCCCAGGTGTTTATGATTAGCAACAACTGGGATGGGCATGGCTGCAAATGTTAGTTTTGGTGGGATTTTCTGTTTGCGTTTTGTGAAATGCTGTTGGAGAGTTTTCCTTGGGTT
The DNA here is from genome assembly GCF_019059575.1 of Amphibalanus amphitrite. NCBI lineage: Eukaryota > Metazoa > Arthropoda > Thecostraca > Balanomorpha > Balanidae > Amphibalanus > Amphibalanus amphitrite. Next base: position 9,856 of record NW_024882359.1, on the reverse strand, counting down.
AAATTGTATCATCCAGTTGTCACCGTACTTGTGGATTTCATTTAGATCTCTTTGAAGTGAGCTTTCAACTGTTTCTCTATTATTAGGAGAGTGTGGGGCTATCAGACAAGCATCGTCGGCGAAGAATAGCATTTCATTTTCGGTTTTTGTTGAAAGGTTATTTAAGTACATTAACGCTAAAAGGGGGCCCAAAACTGAACCATGAGGGCATCCCGCTTGAAGTGGTCGGAGCGAAGATGTGGAATTGTTTATTACTACGCGTTGATGTCGATTTGTTAAGTATGAAGTTAGCCATGGTATAAGGTTTGCCAGACCGAATTCATGTTCACATTTGTGGAGAAGGCCCTTGTGCCAAATTTTCTCGAAATAGCGGCTGATGTCCAGATAGATAATGTTATGGTCCTTCCCGTCGTCAAGGTTTTCATATAACGAATGGGTTAAGTAGAAAAGCTGCAACTGAGTCCCATGTCCGGGCCGGTAACCGCTTTGCCGCTCCGTTAGTAGGTTGTGTTCAGTTATGTGGTTGTAAATACGCTTGAATACTATTTTTTCAAATATTTTCGAGATGCAGCTTAATAAACTGATGGGCCTGTACCCTTCTACATCTGCTGGACTACCTTTGTTTTTAAAAATTGGTTTCACGTTTGCAATTTTCCAGCTCTTTGGGTACTGGCTTGTGTCGATAGACTTATTGAACAGTTTTGAAAGTGGTTCAGCGAGAATAACTGCCGCTAACTTTATTATTCTTACTGGTACCTCATCGGAACCGGTTGATTTATTTACATTTAATCTATTTATTATACTTAATACTTCTCGTTCTGATATTTTGGCCGCCCTTAATAATGGGACTTCTGGATAGTCCTGTGGCTGAATCACTCTCGTTTCGCTGTCTTCAAGATGTGATTGGGCGGCAAAATATGCATTTAATAAATCAGCTTTCGCCTCATCATGTTCTATTAAGTTGTTACTGTTATTATTGTTATTGTTGTTATCTTCTAGAACACTTGGCACAAGTCTATACCTATAGTGCACGGTATCACATTGTGCTACACTGAACTATTTGCAAATTTATCAATATATCGTGTACCCCCCCCCCCCGTCCGTGTCTGATACTGACCAAGATCGTGCACCCGATCCCGTGTCTGCAGAAACTGACCATATTGCACGCTGGAGCCGCCGGCGTCGGCCGGGTGACAGCCGGCGCCGTACGGGGCAGCAGGGCCCGCGGCCGTCACGTGACCGGCCGGTGACGCGCCGCTCGAGGTCACGTGGTGCTGGGCGTTGAGTTGTTTCCGGAGCCGCGCCCGTCGGTTACTGAACCACACCTGAACGCGTGCCTCAGTCAGCGTGGTCCTGAGAACAGAGCATTTGCAGTGTTATGAGTGAATTCCAATAAAGGGTTGTGTAAAATAGGAACCATTGTGATAGCGTCACACTTTATGCATGAGTGCTGCGGCGCTGGGCCATACACTGTATCACGTTACGAACGCATTTGTCTTGACAAGATCGGTGTTTTATAGCAAGAAGCTCAAACCAAACATAAAAGAACTACTCTCACAGCTCCAATATTGTTGGTTTGCTTGCTAGACGATTTCAAATTAACCAGTCGTTCTAACTTCCTTTCACATGTCAAGCTACAAGATGCCTCATCAACGAGCACTGAGCAGGACCATCAAGACCATTTGAGAGAGGACTTACTTGATGGCGAGCTTCTCTCGCGTGTAGACGTCCGGATACTGGGTGACGTCGAAGGCCCTCTCCAGTTCCTCCAGCTGCTCGGCGGTGAAGGTGGTGCGCGAGCGGCGCTGTTTCCTGTTCAGCTTGATGCCCGGCTCGCTGTCGTCCTCGCTGCCGCTGCTCTCACCACCTGAGGAGAGAGAGGGGAGAGTGAGAGAGAGAGAGAGAGAGAGAGAGAGAGAGAGAGAGAGAGAGAGAGAGAGAGAGAGAGAGAGAGAGAGAGAGAGACGAGAAGGCTGTGAGGGAGAGCGGGTGAAACCAGGCAAAGAAGAGCAGATAAGAATGAAGGGGTTCGGGTTGCCGAATGTGGACATTTTATAGCACAAGTCGCGATGCGAGTCGTTTGAAGAGTGGTCGTGTAGAGCAATTGAGAAAACGACGACAGTAATGACATTCATGGCTCGTATTTCTCCAGCTGTCAGTGGTTTTTCCCCGGGACCAGCACCCTTCAGCGGCCTTTCTCTCGGCATCACCATTTTACAGACGGCCACAATCCGACGAATCAGCGCGGCCATTATAGGAGAGAAGACCGAGCTTTAACACCGCACTAACCGCCAATCAGACTTTTTGTGCGTCCGTCTCCGACCAATAGCGACTCGCACGCAGACGACCCGGCGACCTGAGCTGTGACCTCTGACCTCGGCCGGCCGTCCGCCGCCCCCGGCCGGCACCCCACCAATCACAGCCGGAGACCAGCAAAAACGCTTGCATGCCCAGTTGGCGTTAGTATTAGAGAAATTAGAGCGCGATTAGGCGACGGGTGCCGCCGCTGGTGGTCCGATCACGTGGCCGGTCACGTGACTCGGCCGGTGGTCCGCTCTGTCGGCCGTGGGGCAGGTCACGTGACCCCCGGGCTGTGTTCGTGGGTGGATCACGTGAGGTGGTCGACAATGGTGAGCAGTGGGTTCCGCAGAGCGGCGAGAGGAGAGCAGTGCGGCAGGCTCGAGACACAAAGGGAACACCGGTCGAGGGAAGTGGAGTAGCGGGAAAGGGTACCGGTACCCGGCAGATACGTACAGCACCATGAATGTCCCGCCGACAGCAGAGGTGCTGTAAAAGTCGGCAATAAATCCACGGCGGACAGAGCGGCTCAGAAAACCGGGAGCTCCCCGGCGTGGTCTAGCCGAGCGACCACCATCAGCCGTGTCCAATCCGCCTTTGTGGGGATTTTTCCCGCCAGCTCCCGGTGTAGTGACTCGACAGAAGTCCGTCCTCTAAGAGCTTCACTACCTGAGCGGGCCTCAGTGGATAGGGGCTGCCGCCCTGTGTGGGCCGAATATTGTAGCCATTCATCAGTGTTAGGAACGTTTTTAGTAATCCGAGTTACAAAGCATCTTTAGAATGTTATATCATAAGTCCTTTCGCACTCTGGAATGCTTACAATATTACGTTTCGCTGAGGCAGCCGTCAACCCTCAAGTTTGCTTTGCAGCGGAGTGAATGCACTGCAATTGCGGAAGATTATCCACCTCAATTTCAAGGAAACTGCTTGCGAAAACAGTTATTGACACTGTGTTTTATGGAAGTGATCCAAGTTGTATTCAATCTGGCAATTGGCATTTATATTTTGTTAGGAGCTGGGTCTTCAGAACTGCAGCACACAAGTATCAGCCATATTCGCCACTGACCTATATTCGCCCTTCATATAAAATTTATTCATCTCACTCACTAGCCTTTCAGTTTTCACATTAGTGTCAGCTATCAAGTCTCGTTACTCACATGTTGCAGATAAGACACCAAGTCACCCTGACCCAGTTGTTCTTAGACCCTCCCTGTTCCACCCCTACAGCCCGGACAGCCAGAACCCCCCCCCCCCCCCGGGACATACCTACGCCCATGGCTCAGCCCTCTTCCTCTCCCTGCTTGACTATGAAGCGAGGTGTGTGGCCGCCCCGCCGGTGATTAATAATTGGTTGGCATCGGCGGCAGCCGAGGTGCCGGTGCCAGGAGGAGGGGTAGGAGGGGAAGAGCGTGAGGAGCAAGGGAGGGCAAGAGGAGGAGAAGAGTAGTAGAGGAGGAGAATGGGAGAGGTGGTGAAGGGGAGGAGAATGTGGAAATGAGGGAGAGAAGAACGAGAAAGAAGATGGTGCACAGAAAATAAGAAGAGAATATTAGGACAGAATATGCACAGCAGCACAGAACATGGGCGTTGGGCAGGGTTGTGCTCGACTCAAAAAAATTTGCCGACTCGACTCATATTTCAACTTCAGAATGCCCTGACTCAACTCTGACTCAAACAAGGAGCTGATTTTTTCCCTTGACTCGACTCATGACTCAAGCGGCTCAATGAAAATATGAGTTGACTCAAACTTGACTCAAATTTTTTGTTGAGTCAAGTGTGTTGACTCAAAATTGACTCACATAAAAAAGTTGTTGAGGGGGGGGGGGGGGGTGAAAAAATCCGGCAGCAGGGCCAGGCCTAAGTTGTTGAGCGGGGGAGAATGAAAAATTATACTATATATTGTTTCTAGAAAGTTTAGTCAGCTGACTCATGTTCCTAAATGTTTTTGACTCAACTCAATGTCAAAAGTTATTTTACTGACTCAACTCTGACTCAACTCAACACCTTAATATTTTTGTCCGACTCAACTCTGACTCAACTCAACAGCTCAACATTTTATCCGACTCGACTCAAATCTGACTCATTTGAGTCAGAGTTGAGTCAAATTTCTGACTCGACTCATGAGTCAAGCACAACCCTGGCGTTGGGCATACCATCAACTGGACCTGCAGATTCGGGAACATATTTTTGTCCACCGGCGACCCACTCGGGGCCGGGGGTGGTCTCCGTTCCTCGCCTGGCACTCCGACCCGCGTAGGAGCAAACTCATTTCAGGCGGCCACCACACCCGGCCACGCCCAACAGAGACCGGTGCTGCACGTTAGAGATGCCAAGTTCCGTACATTATCAACACTCTGCCTACCAAAACTGACACTGACTTTTGTACGGCACCGCAATGGTTTTTGGGTGACCTAAGTAGGTATCATTTCCTACATAGTGGTACTTTGGGGGGAGAGGGGAGGCAGGCGACTTTATACAGTCCTTCAGCTCGAGCTCAACGCTGCACTTGAAATGAGAATGTACGTACTTTGAGCATTTGCATCGCTACTTCACATGCTATCACGGTTCCTATTAATTAGCAGAGAAAAAAGAGAATGGAGAATGCCGTATATCACGAGCATGAACGATTGTGTCGCTCCAGAAAACTTCAGTGGTGGTCTGGGCCAATCAGGTTTGGGCGGAGCTGCATTGCAAAAGTAAATTGAAGCCAGTTTAGCTGAATCATCTGTTTGTAAGTGCATCCTAATATCGTCAGACATGAGCCAACGTGTCATTTGCCATCTGCTTTGATTTTTTAAATAGTCCTTAGCAGTTAGCACGCTTCACGCTTGCAGAGACCAGCTCCGTCTATAGCCGCGTTTACAAGGGGATTTTTGCAAGCTAATAGCTCCACCCGTTATGTCGCAAAAGATGTCAATGGTGCTTTACGATTTACAAAATTATCCACTCTAAATATACAAAGATCACTGCATCGAAATTATTGCAAAATAAATGAGCTAGAGCCTCGTCAAAAATGCTATGCAAACGCGACTTATGGGAGGTGAAGATCACCCATAGACGACCAAGCATCATGGATGCTTGGTCCGCCTTCAAGTACTATCTTATTCAAACATAAGGCTCGATGTCACTAGTTTGTTGAAATGCTGTCAGCGGCAACTGGCACGCTGATGGTACAAAAACTGCTGCCATTGTTTGCGCACACACTGTCATGTGCGTTATCAATGTACATAGGATCCCACGCATGACGCACGCCATCATTTGCAATCCCCAATCCCTCCCCGTATGGTCTCTGCGTGTGCGAACACGCTACACTCTACACCATTGCTGAGCTCTGACCGGCCGTGGGGCGCTGCGAGGGGCCGGTCGGGCGCGGTTCGACCGCTGGCAGTCGCGGAATGCCGGGCTGGGTCGCGGCGGGGCGCCCATCTAAAGTGACAGACGGACCTGGCCGCCCGGCGCGACCCGCCAGCCGCTGAAATACAGGCTCAGATGTGCTATCGCTCGCCGAGCGTGGGTCACAGCGCTGGTGGGTGGGAGGGGAGGGGTATCCTCAGCCCGGGTCGGCTTGCTCGCACTCTTGTAACCTGTCTGCAAACACGTGTCTCCACTAACGGGGTGGAGAGGGGGACGACCCAGGGGGCCCGCTGACCTCTGTTGGACGACAAAACTGATCAGTCGGAACATCCGCTATCAGTGGGTTTATCGCGGGGTGGCGGGACTGGTTAGTTTTGTGTGCCGTGTGGGGACAGCGGGAAAGGCGCCGTTCCTTACCTCTGTTGAATGATGGGGGAATTAGCGAACCCAGGGGAGTATTAAGGACATTAGGAGCCTTTGGTGGGGACACGTGTCCCCTAGCGCCGTCTGGGATCTCGCCAGGGGAGGTCCCTAATCCCTCATCAAAGGACCGGCGGCCCCGCTAAGCCCAGCTATCATGTCCCCACGGTGAAAACGGTGTCTGGGCCACGGGCACAGATTTACCGCAATTTAATATAACGGGATCGGCCGTGTTCATTCACGCTCGCTTATGCCTTATCACAGTGATGAATAATGATCTGACTATAAATAAATGGTTTTACAAAGCTTGAAATTTTCCGCGACCTCGCCGTAAATGATGTTATATTAGCGCTCTGCAAATTAATCGGTCATAGGTAGATGAGGTCACGCTCCTTTGCCAGATGTTTGCTACAACGGTTACTGTTGAGTTATAACAAGTACTGAATTCTTTCACCAATTCTTTATGGCTGTCGAAACAGGGTGCTGTAGCACAGGAGCTCTAAGCCCATTCATTAAAGCAGATGTTACATGGGATGGCAACCGATCTTTTTTTTCTTTACTGCCGTGTCTCTTTCATCAATAGACCATAAACCAGCCGCGGTTCCGGCCCGGCACTACGCTCACAGTCACCATGATTAGGTAAGTACCCTCACCACCACAACCATCACCATCACCACCAACCACTGCATCTACCTTCAACCACCCCCACAGCCACCGCCACCGCTGCAGGGCTGGCTCCGCTGTTTGCCGGGTCCGGAACAGTGCGTCAACACCAGACAGCCGGCGGCCGGCCGCGCCGTCCGTCACTGTCCGACACGGCATCGGACAGCCGGCAGACAGCAGACACGCATTAGCAGCCCGCTCCGACGGCGCCACGCCGACGGGGGTCCCGGGGGAGGGGGAGGGGAGCTTCCGTGCGGAGCTGCGCCCTTCGCCGTCCATCACAGGACAGCCAGAGGCGGTCTGAGAGCTTCCCAGCGGGGTTGGATCGAGAGGGAGTGGCTGACACCGCTCTGATTGTTTTGATGGTGCTGGACGCCACAGTGCGTTCTTGGGCTTCAAATGTGGCTCCAGATATCACCCAGACGTCAACTAATGGGTCTAAACGTCATCCAGACCTTAGATGATTGGTCTGAACGTCAGAAATGTCTGCAAATCTCCCGCAAGCCGTCAGTGCTTACTAACGCCACTATAGCTGCTATAGAACACACTCTGCTTCAACCAAATGCACAAAACAAAGTTTGCGGGAGTGATTCAGACGCACGTTTTAAAAGTCCCGCCTGGGAGCGTCTGCACTTACATGACGCAACGCGCGGCGCACCTCACGTGGCACGTGTGTCACGGGGTCAGCCGTGCCCCCGTCCTTCCACCAGACACGGGAACGCTGTGTACCATTCACAGGCGATTACTCAGCGGGAGCGCGACGCCTACATCAGATATTATGTAAAACAACACTGAACCCGTATGCTAATCGTCACCTAAGCTGCTTACAAATCGCAGGAAATAATTCACAAATTACCTCATCTATAATTTAGCGGCCGTCGAGGCGGCACAAGTCGAGCGCTCCGCTTGGTAGCGGTGTCGTAACTGACTGCGCGGCGCTAGGGGCGAAGCGGCGGCGCCGCGGCGCGCACAGGTGGCCCTTGCGGCGCGCGCCGCGGGTTGGCGCCGTATTTTGTTCGGTGAGTGCGCGGCTGGGGACCCGTTTTCACCTTGTGCTGCCGGTGGGTCGCCGCGCGGCGCCCGCCGTGAGCTCCCGGTGGGCCGTGCGGTACCGGAACACACAGGGTGGCGCCGCGAGCGCAGCCGTGCAGAACACGGCTCTGAGACGCGCGCACAAGCACATCGCTCAACCTGTCGCCGGTGGAACGTTGGTGGCTGCTAAAAGGCCCGTCACGGTGCGGGCTCCGACACAGAAACTCCCAATACCAGCCCAAACAATGAGTTTACATGTGACTCCGCATGCAGGTCGTATTTCAAGACAGAAACTGTGCTCCCATACGTACCCACAGCTCCGGGACTCACAAATCCCCTCTCGAGACAGAACACGGACGCTGGCCGACACCGTATACCCGGCCCAACTGGCCCGCCGCCGCCGCTGCAGCGCAAAGCTCTCATCAACGTCGGCTTTAGTGCATTCTGAGCCCGTCAACAGGCTCAGACCGCGCAGTCCATCCGGCAGTCCGCCTCATCTTGCTGAAGTCGAGACAGCTTTGAAACCCCACCGCCGCCGCCGGAGCCGCCGCCCAAAAACTCGGCCGGCGATCGGATCAGGCCCTGACTGCCACTGAATGGCGGCGCGGTTTTTGCGGCTGGCCGGCGCGGCCAGTAAGCCGGCGGCGCGCAGAGTGCGGCGGTGAGATCAGAGCGCAGCGGTGCGCGACTCACGTCATTTAGTGTCATCCAGACGCCTCGAACGGTCAGCCGACGGGCGGCGGCTCCGGCGCGCAAAAACCACACACAGGAATGCAGACCGAGACGGCAGCGGAATATATCCCGAATATGAGATTAACAGGTATGTTTTGACGCTCTGATTTGACGAGCGTGGACACCTGGGTTAAATTTAACTGTTATGGATGCGTCGGGCACGAAATCAAAATGTACTTTTGGCAATCCATCGAGTGAATGAGCGAAGTCTTTGTAATCTATCTGAAGGAGTACTGTAGTTCATGTAGAAAAAAATGCGCCAATGAAAAGTTGCTTTGCACACCCATGAAGCTTAAGCATGGATGAGCTAATACTGAGCATGGATGAGATAATATTATCTCAAGAGGAGATGAGATGATGAGAGGAGATGAGATGAGATGAGATGAGATAATATTATCTCATCCATGGCTAAACTAACGGCTTCAGTACATACACTACAGCATTCGTCACTAGGTATGTATAGCTTGTTGCAATATTGCATTGTTCTGGTGATGCCAGAGTAATTATGAAGTAAATGCCTTTTTATTTTTTTTTTCATCAATTTAGTCCGAACCTTTTGATGGGAAGGATTCACAAGGACAGAGCCACCGCTAAGCGAAGCTTGTTGCGATGACCCTGCCCTCTACCCTCCGATCGCGCAATTCCGATTCTTTGGCAAGATTTGGAGTCCAAAGTTTAACGTGCGCACAAAGCCGCGCACGGCCGGTCCCCTCGCTGACTTCGCCTGGCTACGGCCTGCCACCAACCGCAACCATACCTGTCAGGAGGCCCATAAATGTCGAGCGCCCGTCGCGCTTCGAACCCGGACTATCACAACCGGGATCGCGTGCTCTCACCACGCGGAGTCCAACGCTCTAACCAACTGAGCTACGGGCCTTGAATCTATATCTGACATAACCTCCTAGGAAGAGAGCTCAGACAGATCATTCATATCTCTTATAAATGATCTTATTGTGTGATCACTACCTACAAATCGGGTAAACCATCCGGAGCACCTCTTGTCCGGCCCGCCTCTCGTCAGCGGCCTCACACAAAACGTCCGGCCGTCAGAAATTCCATTAGGCGCGTCAGTTTTTCATTAGACATTCCCGACATAGCCGGTGGTGTCGGGCGGGTGTGGGGCGTGGGCCGGTGGCTGGCGGGCCCGGCCTGGGAAAGGCAGCCGGCACCCTTTGATCAGGCCGCGTCTCCGCCGGCGGCGGCACGACCAACACCTACTGAAGAGACCGCCGCTGAGACGGCAGGAGAGGAGAGGAGAGGAGAGGAGAAGGGAGGAGGGGAGAAAGAGGAGGGAGGAGAGAGATAGAGGAGAGGAGATAGAGGAGATAGGAGAGAGGAGGGGAGAGAGGAGATAGGG